>NW_005843451.1:44880-63433 GCF_000455745.1 Alligator sinensis
GAGCTCCTATGGGTGGCAGCAGCGCTGTTGACAGTGGGAGTGTCTGTTGGTGGTGGAGGGGGAGGGTGGTGAGTGCTGACCAGTGGTCGGTGACCACCCACAGATGCTGCTGGCAGCTGTGGCAGCAGCCAGCGGTGATTGGGGACCGGCCACAGACACCGCCCGCAGTGTCTGCAGCGCATTTTTGCAGGGGGTGCACCGCCAAGCTCAGGGGGTGCATGTGCACCCACGTGCACCCACTACACGTCACCAATGCTGATCTGTAACCCTGGAGCAGCATAAAGCACCCAGAATTGCTGATAAATCTCAGCCTTAAATTTGTAAACAATTAAAGGTGAGTAGCATAAGTAAAATCATTGCCTAGCAACCTCTGCATATTAGTATGTATGTAATTAAAATTTATCTAAAAACAGTTTCCTCCTTCCTCTCCCTTTTCTTTACAATTTGCAGTTTGATGCCTGATTTGCCTTCAGCAGCTCAGTAAATCCCATTTAGGTCCCAATTCTGCAAATGGATGGATGGGGTAGAGAGGGCTTTTGCCATGCCTATGTTACTCTGTCTTGACATAGGACAGCAACATCAGGAGAGCCACAAAAATGTGATTTGCTGAGCTGAGCTCCTATAAGTCTGTGGATATAGACAGATGTGACAACTATATCAATACCAAGTAATACTATGATAAGGTGTTACATCTGCATGCTTCTATAAAGTGGAGCAAAGCCATTGCAACTTTAACCAGAGAAGCCCCCATGCCCCTTTTAAAAAGGTGAAAAAGTACATTTTTTGTTTTCTTTCACTTCCAAATGAAGACGCATCCCACCACAACTGATGTGCTTTATTGGGTGAAACACATGCTACCTGATGTGGGAGAACGGGAATGTGTTCCCCTTATCCAGGGATTCCCTGTGCCCTTCACTGCCCCATGCCAACCTGTGCCTTAAGCAGTCACAGGTCACCACTGGTCGCAGAGCAGGGTGACGTGGGATCTGCGTAAGCCCTTGCACCCTGTGCCTCCAACTGGGGCCTGCACTCAACCATGCCTTTGCATGAAGCACAGGTTGGCTCGGGACCCAATGCAAGTCCTGGTGTGGAGGCACAGGGCTCTAGGGATTCCCTGGGTACCGTGATTCCACACTGGGACCTGAGTAGCATTGCCCTGGGAGGTTCTCCATAAGCAGGGGACCCCAGCTTTCCCAACTTACAGCGAATTGCCCCAAGATTCCCTAGGGCATGTCTCCGTAAGAGGGAAAAGTTGGGCAAGCACTTCCAGGGTCTGGGGGGCCCGATCTTGCTTGGAAATTCTTGAAGCATGCAGGATCAGGCCCCTAAAGTCCCCAGAGCATCTGCACAGAATGGCTGGAGACTGTGGGCAGCTCCAGGCAGCTCACACTCTCCCACCACAAACCACAGATGCCTGCAATAATAATGCAGCAGTATTTTACACCGTCTTTTGTTGCTACCACTGATGTGGCCAAACAAAGGGTCAGGATGTCTATTTGCTCACTATCTGTCCTTCCATAACAAATTTTTGTGGCAGAAATGCAACATCAAGTGACATTTGTTTCTACCCACGCTATACCATGGGTCCCAACCACAGAGGTGAAGGGAGAGCAAAACAATGCAAACTCCACAGTCTCAGACTTCCTTTCTCACAGTGACTTACCAGAGACCAGTCCTCTTCTCCTGTGCGACTCTGCAAAGGCAGTTATTCGGGGCCAGCTGATTGCAATCTCCTCCGCTAAGGGAAACAGAGATTGGATGCAAATTAGATGTGCTCCCTGTTGGGTGGGTGTGAATCGGAAACCTCTCCCTCCCCAGACAAGAACAGCATCCATGCATCTCTCAGCAAAAACAGCCTTAAATCAAGTGTAAATGTCAGGCTTGGGACAGACGACAGCAAAGCTGAACCAATACTTGCCTAAAGGCCAAACTCTGCAGTCGTATCATGCACAGCAGGGACTGTTAAAGCAGCTGAAAAAAGTCATGAGCTCAAACACCCTTCAATGACAGTGGAAATGGGGCCTCACAGACTAGATTTCAAAGGTGTTCAGGCAGAGCGTAGGCGCTTTCTGAAACTCCCACTAGGTGCTAACCACATCTTTCAATGCGCAAGTACCTTTTCAAATCTGAATGCAGTCCACAAACAACATTTTGTGTAAATAACCCCACTGGTTTTGATGAACTTCAGGGTCAGCCCTAAACAAAAGGTGATGTGCAAACTGCTCCGTACCAGGAGCAGTCCAGGAGGCATGTGCCTCAGAAACACTCCTCTGAATTACATTTTCTTCCCTGCTTGCTCCTGGTATGGGGAGTATGTTACAGCTGGCCTGGAGCAATAATGAACTAAGACCCTGCTCATGTTGGTTAGGGAGGTGGAAGATCCACTGGTTTGCCTATTGCCTCTATTCACAAGAGTGAGCATGCTTGGCCAGGAAACCCACATTAATGCTAAGTACACTTGGGGCAGAAGCCTATTTCTTTTTATGTGCCCAAATGGCAGTTTTCTAGCTGCATACCTGTCATTTTTGGCACCTTATGTACAGTTTGCAATCCTACCCTCTGTGCAGAGACCTGTTAGCATCCATACAGCTCCTGAGCACAGACTCAGTAGGCTATACACTGGCCAGGCTCCGTACAAGTGTAAATCATGAATTCCATGCAGACAAATCCATGACAAGCAGGTATTAGAGCACCCTTCTGTGTTTTCTCCTTAGGGAATGCACAAAGCCAGGATACCACAGTTCTATGCCTGCTTCACACCCAGAGAGGGTTTGAACTTACATCTACTATAATGTCCTGTACAATGCTCTAACCACCATGCTACAGGTTAGACACACCTGAGTTTCTTCTTATAGTTTCATAGTAGCTAGGGTCAGGAGGGACCTGAACAGATCTAGCCTGACCCCCTGCCACAGGCAGGGATGAATGGTGGGGTCACAAGAACCTCACAAGACCCCAGACAGGTGATCATCCAACCTCCTCTTGAATTTGCCCTAGGTAGGGGCAAGGACCACTTCCCTGGGAAGCTGGTTCCAGATTTTGGCCACCCTAACTGTAAAATATTGCCTTCTGATCTCTAACCTAAACTTATTCTCCATCAGCTTATTACCATTGTTCCTCATCACCCCAAGTGGTGCTGGGGAGAAAAGGGCTCTACCTATTTGCTGTTGATCTCCCCTGATGATTTTGTAGGCAGCCACCAGGTCCCCCCTCAGCAATCCTTCTGCAGCTGTTCCCCTGGGGAGCCAAGACAAAGGCTAGGGACAGACATACAAAAAGCCTGAGCCTGAATTGATTGAATCTTTGCAGATTAGTGTAACCTGCAAAACTTGAACCAATTTGGAGGTGGATAGACATTCCCTTTTCATGCCAGCTGCAGTGGCTCAGCTCCCTTCCCTTCCACAGTGCTGAGCTGAGGGGTGGCATGGCCAGGCCCTGGCAGGATGTTCTGATTAGGGAGGGGTTTAAGCCCCCACCTTGCTGCTCAAGAGGCAGGAGTGTTGCCAGCCCCCAACCCCCAGCTAGCACTCTGAGGTAAAGGGGGTGTGTGCAGTGCATGCATCTGTCAATGATACTGAGCTTTTTAATATCCCTCTCCCTGTCTACAAACCTGATAGGGCTGTAAACCAGCAAGGCGCTGGTACAACCACTGCGTTATCAGCTCATCAGCAAAACAAGCGCCTCTCTCATTAGTTCAAGCTCTTCTTAAACAGTTTTTTTCCAAGGAAGGAACGGATAGACATTACCATCTGACCTGCTGATTAGCTCCAAAAAGCCCTAAGTGGTCACTGTCTTGTCTGCCTTTGTCCTGTCTGCCTGTCCCAGTGAAATTGGAGACACACACACGCACGCACGCACGCACGCACACACACACCTCTCAGCATTAGCTAGCATACCACATGCCTAGGGCTGCAAAGCATGTGGAATGTTGGGGGATTTTGGTTTAACTTAAACCAGGAAGGGGTCTGGGACAGACATTCCAAAAACCAATTTGACACAAATCAGTTCAGTCTGATACAAGATTCAACCAGGTTTATCTTAAACCAGTTTCAGCCATTTTGAAACTGGTTTATGTGCACTGAACTTATGTTCTGTTACAGGTTTAAACCCAGTTCTGATCATTTAAACTGGTTTATGTGTAATGTCTGCCCCTAGCCAGAGAGATATGTGGTTCCAGGAGGAAGCAACTATGTAAGAAACTGCATCATGTAGTGAGCTGGATGATGTTCTCAGGAGAGGGCCTGGTGTGCTGGCCTGGATCGGGAAGAAACTTCACCTCTTCCAGCTAATACATATTAAAATGCAAGGTAAAGTGGCCCAGCTTCAAAAGAAGCATTGGAGAAATTGCTGGGTAATGAACCAGCAGTCGGATGGTTAGACCAGTATGTTTGGAATACAAATAAATGCAGATTCAAAACCCCTGTAAGTTTGGGGGTACCTAGAACTTGGGTCTCTTGCATCTTAGGTATATGGCCTAATCACTTAGCTAAAATATGAATCTTCCCATGTTTTTCAGGACTCATGCTCAAGTACATGTGTAGAGCCACCTACTCACCCAGTCAGTGCACAGCCAACTATGTGCGCTCAACAGCAGTCTGAATGCTTCTGTGTCCACACTGCATGGGGAGTAGAATTGCCAACTGTGTGTAAGTATACTGAATGGCAAGCACATGGCTGGAAAACCATCTTTTTGGTCCACAAAGTGAAACAGGATTATGCTCTTGGCTTCTTATTTTGACTAGAAATTCCATCCCACTGCTGAGAAACCTTTCTTGACATAAGTGTCTTGGAAACTAGAAGACAAGGTTATTTGGGTAAATCTGATATCTTTTTATTAGACCAACTTTTATTAATGGACCTAATAAAAGATTTTGGATTTACCCACAGAACCTTGTCTGCTTATGTCCTTAGACCAGCACAGCTATAACCTACACCCTTGGAAACTGGCAGTTTCTCATGAAATGTTTTGTTTTCAATGAACCAGAACTTGCTGATAAAGGAAACATTCTGTTATAAGATTCTTGGCCAAGCTTAGTGCAAGGTCCCATGATCTTCAGTGGGATTTCATGGACAAGAGTCTACTTGCATAGATCCAGTGCAGGGGCCATAAAAAAACATTATGGGTTCTGATCAAGTTGGAGGCCTGCACGTGCTATGAAAGTACAAATACATTCTGCTTTGTTCCAGTTATAAACTGGCTCCTTTCCTCCAGAAGCATGAAAACCATACCTGAATTCTATTCATGGCTGACTTATAATTGAGCCACTGAACATCTTGACCTATCTACTTGAAGTATTTTTGTAAATGCAAAGAAAATACCAAATCAGATTTTTTTTTCAGTGCAATTTTTTTTTGTATTTAACTCTTTTAAGTCCTTTCCTTGGTCATTTGATTCTCCTCTGGGATTTTGTAAAGGCAATAGCAGTTCAAGAACTTTATCTGTAGTTTACTTATATTCAGGTAAAAGGTGTTTTTTCCTAAAATTGACCCCAAGTATATTCAGATTCAATGTATATGTAGGGTCAACTTCAGAACACTATGGAGCCATATGGAGGTGGCATGTTGTCATACAGAGATTTAAGATGCTGGATACCCAGATCTCTCAGGAACATTAGAAAACATACTCCTCCAGTATTCTGAATGTTTGCACTGTTTTTATATTGGTAAAAAAAGAGATAAAAATGTACAGTTAATAGGCAAGAACAGGGACTAAGCAGCAGTTAGAAGAAACAGAAGGCCAGATTTTTAAATCTGGTAAATGCCTAACTGGGTTTTCACGTTTTTGTCTGTGCTGCCACTTCAAATTTACAAGGTAACTCACTGTAAACATCCATGCCACTTCTTTGCTCTCCCTCAAAGCCCTCCTTTGCTCTAATGCCCACCAAAAACTTGACCATGGTTATACCACCAATGTACTGAGACTGTATATGCTTGTCATGCTGATGAATAACTTTAAATGGTCTCTGACCATGATTCATGTGTGACTGTAGTGTGGGTAGATGTAGCCATGCTATGTTGGAACAGCTGACCATAGTAGTGAAGACAGTGGCACAGGCGAGTACAAGCCTTCCAGGGACTCCAGATGCACTCTATGGCCAGTAGCCGGTGGTGCCTGATTTTCAACACCACTGTTATCTATACTAGCTAGACCAACTGCTTCTCTCTGGCTTCTTCTCTGGCTAGAGAAGTTAGTGTGCAGTGTGAATTTACAGTGCCCTGTCTCAACCTGTAGGCCCCTTTAATGTGCACTGAATGTGAGCTCCAACTTCAAAGTGGAGAAAAGACGCTTTGCAAAAAGACCCTCTTAATACAAGCTTAAGAGTCCAGAAGGTAGATTAGTGAAGACCAGCCAGTGTAGTATAAATCCATGCCCTGGCTTACTAAGTACACTGGCTCCCACATGCAAACAAGTATTAAAGCCACCTGTATTACAATCACACCTCATTTCACTGTGTCAACATACCCTGAGATTGCAAGATCTTTACAACAAGGGCCAACTTTGGCTTCTGTTTTGTACAGTGTCTACAATGGTGGGGTCTATGACTAGGGATTTTAAGCGCTTGATAATATGAGTAAATAAGAGTAATAGTAGGAGTAGCTGTGCCTGTAGTACTCACACCTAAGTAAAATCCAACTTCACCATTAGATAGCTAAGTAGCACTTATGCAGATAACTTGAGCTGCACAAGTGGCAGTTCAGGGAACTTATGCAGATTTTATAGTTCACTATCCCCAAGGTCCTAATGGCATGTGAAAGAGCAGGGCAAAGTTTTTACCTCTGAGCTTGATAGAACTAGTAGTTAGGGCACTAGCCCAGAGAGTAGCAGACCCGGGTTCAAGCCCCCTTCAACCCAAAAGGAGTCTGAACCTGAATCTTTCACTTCCCAGCAAAGTGCTGTAACCACAAGGCAATGCCATGAATGCCCACAAACCTTCCTGTTGAAGATGACACATTGGCCAGCCAGGAGTTGGAGGTATATGGGCTAGAAGAAAAGTGACTAAGGTGGATAGTGCTCTGAGATGGAAGGGGCTTTAGGTTTTAGCTACTGGTCCTGCTTCCTTTCTCTCCCAAACCAGTGAATCTGCATTTAAGGCTCACTGGATAAAACAGGAGATGGAAGTCTATACACTGGGAGCTGGAGCTAGCTGAGGGTGCCTAGGTTCTGCTCCAGGCCTGACTCTCATGTGTTGGCAAAGCACCTTGCTGGAACCTAACCAGGACCACTAGGAGCTCCTCTAAGGTACACAGTTAATAACAACATGAGAGAGAGAGAGACTGTTTTTATCCTTGAACAAGAGAATTCTGTTTTGTTCTGCATTTCAGAGACCAGTCCTGGCATTTTCAGACACAATTTGTAGCCAAGAGACCCTAAATTAATTCCAGAAAAGTGAATAGAGCTGCAATATGGTTTTGGCTCATACTGTGTGCCCAACAGATTTGCTGACACCATATATTAATTCATTTACAAGACCAACCCTTCTTTTGAAGATTCCCTACCATCCCTCTAGTCCCCCTACCTCCCACACCTGTCCCTTGCTCGCTGTCCTTCCTTGCTCTTCAGCTTCCCCCCCATTCTCTTTGTCTGCCTCCCAGAGCTGCTCTTATGCACTTGGTTACCTCTCTTCTAGCTTCACCTGTAGCTCCTGTCTGTCTCCCTCAATTGATTTCCCATCTCCTTCCCCACCACCCATCCCTCTGACACTAGCTAGAATCTACTTTCCCCCCACAGCCTATACCTTGGAAGCTGGATACAGACTGGGACTGCAAACTTGGCCCTAAAGGACTATAGTACCCCGGGTAGGGTGCAGGAGGGTCATTTCTCAATGGCAGAAGTGTCAAATGTATGGCCCACAGGCCAATTTCAGGCTGTGAAGCTGTGTCACCTGATACTCTGAAGGGACCAGGAATTCAGAGCCAGCGGGATCACAGCCAACATGCAACTCAGGGAACTGCAGGGGTTAATGTTACAGGCACTTGTCCCACTCCCAAATTCCCCCCACTGGGGATTTGTTTTGAGAATGGCAAATGATCAATGGTGGCTCAAGAGTTAACACTATCATCATTTGCCCTGCCACCAGAGGTGAGTCCAGACTCAGCCCACAAGGAGCCTCACTGCCTGGATCCATTCCTACTCTATGATTCAGAGTCCCAGGACACCCTTTCTTGTTCTTTAATCACATAGACAGTGGCCACTGCACTGTCCCCTCTCCCAGTATGTTGTATGATGATGGGAACAGGAGAAAGAAAGAGAAAAATGCCAGGGAGGGCAATACTGGGGGCCAATCACATCTCATTGTGGATATGTGCACAGCCCTAGGGCTATAGGGGACATCAAGGCCAGAGGAAAGTGGTTATGGCTGTAAGGGCACAGGGTACTGAGGGCATGAATATGTGCCTTGGCAGGCTATGGGGCTGAGAAGGTGGGGGAAGAGGGAGAGACTAATGCAATCAAAGTCTGGATAAGGGACAGAAGGAAAAGCAGAGATGTTAAAACATGGTCTAGATGTGAAGCACTAAGAGGAAGACAAAATCATACACACTGGTCTAGCCATCCATCTATCCATTCTCTACACATCTCTCTGTCTTTCTAGGATTTTGTACTGTGCTTATCACTGAGCTACTGCTACAGCTCGCCATATGCTTTGGTTCTTCATCAATTCTTAGCTTTTCGGGTTAGTAAGGGCCCTTCTAATCATCTTGTATGAACTCCTGCATACCACAGGCCCTGAAAGCTTACACGGGGATTCCCAAGCCCAGCTCATCCCGACCTCATCCATTTCAGTTAACGGCTTTGGGCAGGGATGAATGATTTTGTGCAAGGAAGAAAAGAAAACACACCACCACTACCACCACCACCACTTTGGGCCCTGAAGTTGTTTCCTATGGAGTTAGATCTAATTATTATTTATATCACTAGACTTTGTGATTATTATGTCTGCAAGGCCCAGCCTATGCTAAAAACTTTAAAACCAAACAGGGACACAGCCTCTGCCCAATGCTCTTACTGCCCGAGATTAGACACAACATGGGGGACTCAAGATATTATTAAGGTCCATGATTGTGGAAGACAGATAAAAGTTATACAATGACAGAAGCACAGGACTGGAGAGAAGCACCTGGCCATCAAATATAACCCTTTCCTATCACAGGCACCCATGTTTTATATAATTTAT
This sequence comes from Alligator sinensis, assembly GCF_000455745.1. Taxonomy (NCBI): domain Eukaryota; kingdom Metazoa; phylum Chordata; order Crocodylia; family Alligatoridae; genus Alligator; species Alligator sinensis. Next base: position 54,054 of record NW_005843451.1, read on the forward strand.
TTCATATACATATCCAGTTCTACATTAAATATCAGAATGTCTGCTTGGTTCTTAAAGGTTGTAGGTTGTATTTACATACTGTTAAACCCTACGGCCAAAGATTTCTAACTTCGGTGCTTAAAGTGGGTGGGACATTTTCAAAAGAGCCAAGGCTCGTTAGGTAACCGTGGCTGCTTACAGATGTTAAAAAAAACAAGCAAACAAATCCCGCCCCACCGCTTTACTGGAAAAAGCTGCGTGTTATTTCGATCTGACTCTAGTGTCCGTATATCGAGTGCTTCAGCAAGGCTCTTTTATCTAATAGTTGATTCAATCAGCTATTAGATAAACACGCCCAAAAAAGCCCCACTAAAGCGCCCAATCTATACAGTTGTTGGGCGAGCTGTGTCCAGTTAATGTGATGCCTCTTCTGGCCATGCACCAGACTCGGTGCAGGGACACACAGAGTTTAAAGCGCCTTTTTGGGGTGTGAGGGTTAATATCTGCAAGCAGCCATGTATACCTCTGAAGTAGAATCATAAATTTGAAAGGGATTTTACGGATCATTTAGTCCAACCCACTACACCAGTTCAGGGTTCATTTTTCCTAAGCTATTCTTGAAACATCCTCTTGAAAACCTCCAATGAACAAAATTCTACCCTAGGCAGCTTGTCCCATTATCCTAATGTTTGTGCAGTTAGGAAGTTGTTTTTTTTCTGAGATTTAATCTTAATCTTCTTTGCTGTCATTTATACCCATTACCTTGTGTCCTTCCTCCTGTAGAAAGGAAATCAATGTTTCTCCACTTACGACAGCCTTTCAAATATTTTTTAAACAGCTATGATGTCCCTCCTTAATCTTTTTTGCTCAAGACAAAACACACCTAATTCCTTCAAACTTTTTTTAGTACTTCGCTTTCCAACTCCATTATCATCTTGGCACTGGGTCCTCTCCCTTTTTTGCTATGTTGTTCTAAAAGTGCAGTGCCCAGAACCGGACACAGCACTCCAGCTGAGGCCTAACAAGCACCAACTCAAGTGATACTATTATCTCTCTTGTTTTGCATCTAATTTTTCTATTAATGCAACCCAAGTTGCCTTTTTCTTCCCCCCATCCCAACAGCATCACATCACTGACTCATATGGAGTCTGTGATCAGCCACAATGCATCCTCCTGCTTTAAACTGCCTTCCCCGATTTCTCTTAACAATGCTATTGTCTGGCTACTTATCTTCCATTCTGTATTTGCACATTTGGTTTTTCTTCCCTTGGGGAAGCACCTTTCATTTATCTTTGTACATTTTGATTTTCTTATCTACAGCTTAGCTCTCCAATTTAACTAACAATGCCAATTCTTCCTCAGATTCATTTACTTGTAGGTTGTATCCTCATCACCTTTGTCTGCTTGCATTGTTTAATTTTAAGTTCAGGGCCAGGCTCCCTCCCTCTGACCAGTGCGCAGCACCTGAAGGGACTATACTTCATAATAATTTTCATTTCAATTGGCTCCTTGGGAAAGTCTAAACATAAACTCAGCTGTGGACAACTCAAGACCTAAGCTACATGCAGTGGCCTTCTGCAGAAAGGTAAGTTTTGCTGAGTTTTCATAGGCATATTCATCACAGCATTTCACAAAGGCAAAAATACAACCAAAGGATGTTATATGACAGGATTACTAAGGCTTAACCCATCGTATGACTCTCATGACACAATTATGCAATGAAAACAGATTTCTAGGCAACCTGGAAAATGACGACAAAATGTTCTTAGAACATAGCCCAGTGCAAATAATAAGATATCACCATTTACAAAGAAAGGAAGATAGATTTGTGGTCTGGGCACTGGCTTAGGATTTCAGAGACCTGTGTTCAGATTCCCCTCCTGCGATGGACTTCCCATCTTATCTGGGGCAAATTGCTTAGATTTGCCCCTGGTATTTCATAGATTTCATAGACATTAGGGCTGAAAGGGACCTCGGAAGATCACTGAGTCTAGTCACATCAGCTAGGGTCAAAGGATCCCAGCAAGATAAGCGTCCAAACGTTTCTTAAAAGAGTCCAGAGTAGGTGCTTGCACCACCTCTGGAGGGAATCTATTCCAGGCCTTAGGGGCTTAGACAGTAAAGAAGGTTTTCCTTATGTCCTGCCTAAAATGGTCTTGGAGGAGTTTGTGACCGTTGGACCCTGTCATCCCATGGGGGGCTCTGGTCAACAGGCATTCCCCCCAGATCCTGATGCACACCCCTTATATACTTATAGGCTGCCATCAGGTCACCTCTAAGCCTGCACTTTTCCAGGCTGAAAAGTCCCATGGCTTTCAGCTCTCATCATAAGGCCTGCTCTCTTGCCCTCTGATCATGTGCGTGGCTCTCCTCTGGACTCTCTCAAGCTTCTCCCCATCCTTCTTGAATTGTGGAGCCCAGAATTGGATGCAGTACCCCAGCTGCAGCTTCACCAAGGCTGAGTACAGTGGGAGAATGACATCCTGAGATTTGCTCAAGAAGCATCTATGGATGCAAGCAAGTTTTGCTTGCTTTACCAGCTGCGACATCGAATTGGTGGCTCATGTTCATCTTGTGGTCAATCATGACCCGCAAGGCCCTTTCGGCCATGGTGCTAGCAAGTGTAGCACTGCCATGCCTATAAGTGTGGTGTGGTGTGGGTTCCCCCCTGAGGTGGAGTACCTTGCATTTTTATGTATTGAATGTCATCAGGATTTTATTCTCCCACTTTCTAAGTCTATCAAGGTCAGCCTGGATCACCAGCCTATCCTTGGGTGAGGACGCTCTGCCCCAAAGTTTGGGGTCTTCGGCGAACTTGGCCAGTTCACCTCAGACACCAGTGTCCACATTGTTAATAAAGACGTTAAAGAGTACAGGTCCAAGGACACAGCCTTAGGGGACACCACTGGTCACGGAGCACCATGATGATTCACTTCCATCGACTACCACTCTGGGTCCAACCTGGGAGTCAATTCCCCAGCCATCAGGCTGTGATGTAGCCGAGGCTGCAGTTAGCCAATTTTTCCATGAGGAGATTGTGGGACACCAGATCAACGGCTTTTTTATTTAAAGTCCAGATATATGACGTCAATCTCTTCTCCCTTGTCCAGGTGATATGTCACCTGGCCATAGAAGGAAATAAGATTGGTCAGGCAAGACCTGCCCGCAACAAACCTGTGCTGGCCCTCAGGACATGCCTACTTAGGAAACTAGAGATGAGGATAGGTGCTCTAAGCCCTGAAGTGCCTTTGAAAATCTTGCCCTTGATACCTTCTGTAAAATGGGGACAACAGTACTACCTCTCAAGGATGCTGTGAAGATGCAAACACTGAAAACTGTGATACACACAGGTACTACAGTAATGAGGGCCAGACCTACCTGAGATAGATGGAGTCAGAAAAAAATAAGATGGAAAAAGGAGCCAGATTCACTTGTGCACCCCTCTCTAATGAACCAAGGTTTATAGCTGACAAGCAGAGGCAAGCATATTGGAGAATCTGACCCATTAAACAGCATCCATGGTTGCTAATTGCTTTTTATTGCTTTGATTGTGTTCGTACCTAAACCTATTCACAAAATCCAGAACTGGTTATATTCAATTTTATTCTTTTGTTAACCAGCAAAAAGGAAAAAAGGGGGTTTATGACTAATTTATCAAGCCACATTAGCAGAAGCCTAACTTTAAGCCTATTTATTCCTTTCTTCCTTCAATATGCCACCCTTCCCCAAAAAGGCTCAGGGAAGCTTACAGTAAAATAAATAAATAAAGGCAGATACAATATCACATAAGAAAAATAGCAAAAAATCAGTCCTCCCAACTCAGATTGCTTGCTAAATACCTGCCCAAATAAAAAGGTCTTGCAGAGCTTCCGTGGACGATTTTCTTAAATTCAGTGACATTCACTTGCTTAGTTAAGCTTCAGCTGAAGCGCTTTAATGGAAAACATGGAATTACTTAATATGTTTATAGTTAAGCACATACTTAAGCACTTTGGCCCATAAGTGTGTGCAGGCAGCCCCCTTCACTTTTGGTTACTGAGAGTAGGTATTGTGTAAATATCAGTCGTAGACCATAAATATATCTTTACATGGAGATATATTAGCAACCTCTTATTATTCTCCCTTGTTTTACAGAAAAACTCTGTCATCTTGACAAATTTGTTTGGGACTGTTATCCATGATAGGATACTCAAATGTGCACATTATGCAACGTGATATTTTCCTGTTTTTTCCTGTCTTACAGGAGAAATAATTAAATATAAATGCAGACGTCTGGATTGAAGAATGTGTTTCCAGCCCATCATAGAGCAGGGACAAGGATTTCCATTTGCATTTGACTTTTCCAATTCATGGTTTGGCTGTAGTGAAGTATTTCTCAGCTAGGGTGCCACAGCACTTTGGAGTGCCACAAGATGCTTTTAAGGGTGCTGCTCTATATCAGCACCTCAACAATTCACAAGATAAACTCAGAGATTTCAAATAGGAATCCATACCATCAAAAGCATTATGATCTGCTGTGGTCTTTCTGAGCTCTTTGCAACAGAAGAATTGTTTTATTAATGTTCCATAATCAAAAAAAAGAAGTGAAAGATGACATCTGGCATTTTCCGAGGGGGGTTGAGTCTAGAGTTCTTTGTTGGTGTCTATAAACAGGTGGATTGGGGCAATCCAGCTGACATAGTATATTTGGACTTCCAAAAAGCCTTTGACAAATTTTCCCATCAGTGGCTCTTAACTAAATTAGGTAGTCATGGGATTACAGAGAATGTCTACTTGTGGATTAGAAATTGGCTCAAAGATGGAAAGCAAAGAGTAAGTATGAATGGTCAGTTTTCAGGGTGGAAAGAAGTAAACAGCAGGGTCCCCCAGGGATTTGTATTGAGACCAGTACTGTTTAACATATTCATAAACGATCTGGAAAAGGGAGTGAGTGAGGTGGCCAAATTTGCAAATGACACAAAATGATTCAACGCGGTAAAGACCAAGATGGATTCTGAGGAACTACAAAAGGATCTGGGCACAACTGAGTAAATTGGCAACTAAATGGCAGATGCAATTCAATGTAGAGAAGTGCAAAGTGATGTGCCTGGGCAAAAATAACTCCAACTATACCTACATGATGAGGTACTCTAAATTAGCTATTACCACACAGGAAAGAGATCTGGGAGTCACTGTGGACAGTTCTCTAAAAACAGAGGCCCCCTGCTCAGCAGCCATCAGAAAGGCGAACACACTAAACAAAACTGAAAGCTTCATCATTTCCCTTTAGCAATCTGTGGTGCATCCACACCTTGAATACTGTGCCTAGTTCTGGTCCCTTCACATCAAAAAGGATAGAGAAAAACAGTGCTCCACACTGGAGCACTCTCGTGCCCCATCCACCCCTTCTGCAGCACATTGAGCCGGGGGGAGCATCCCAGGGTTGGCAGGCTGACTTAGCTCAATGTGCTGCGATCCCAGGTGCATGTGTAAATGCGCTCCGGGAGCAATAAACTCCAGTGTGATAAGCACCAGAATTTATTATAGCGCATTAATATGCACACGTAGATGCATCTAGTAGGTAGTAAGTGTCAAAGTGACTGAACAAATTCTTGAAGGAAAGGGGACATCAGCAGCTATTGAGCATGGGGGTCAGGGGTACAGCCTGTGAATTAAAACTTCCTAAACCTTAAATGCTGGAGGCTGCAAGTGAGAGAGGAACAGTGGATAAAACCCTGGTCATACCCAGGTCCCTCTGCCTTTCAGCATCTACTCTTTACCACTGTGTGACACAGGATACCGTGGCAAGACAGACCTATGGTTTGACCCAGTAAATGGGAATTCTTCTGTTCTAAGAAGTTGAGGAAGACTACTGTAGTGGAATGGCATTGGGGGTGTCCCTGTTATCCCTGCTCTCTACCTGTGGTATGCTGAGGAATATTTTTATTAAGGTGTTTTGTGTGTGAGATGTGCAGGGATTTGCAGTAGGTGATCTTGTAGACTGAACTCAGGGACTGGATTCAATGGCCCTGAAGGCCCCCTGTTTCTACACTTCTATATTCTTTTCTTTGATACTTCAAGGGCAAGATTTTCAAAAGGGCTCAGTAGCATCCCTAACTCTACTCCCACTGAAACCAATGGAAAAACTGCTGTTGCTTCAGTGAGACTATACAAAGGCCAGATTCCCTAGCTAGTATGACTTCAACTGAGCTACAACACTTCATACCAATTGATGAGCTGGCTCACAACATAGAAAGAAAAGTGAGTGCGCACATTTTTCCAGGATCAAGGTTTTAATGTATGCCCTGGTCAATCAAAACTGTAGCTTCTTTCTTTATATGGTATTTAATAGTAATTGGTAAGTATCTCTGTCGTTTAAGTTATGGTTCTTTCCATGCCTCTTGCATTTTGCATCAGGTGACAGGGTACTTCTGTGGTCTAATATTTTATGGTCACACAATGTCCAGGCAAAAACACGAAAGTGTGCTTTTTGAAAAGATATAACCTGCTGCTACAACTGCCAGCTTCCAATTCAGTAGCTATACAGGAATATATCTGGGAGTACAGGATTATTTTGAATAACTCATCAATGTCTATGTAAGTCTATTAAAAGATGCTGGCTTGGGGTCATCTGCATACAGTTTGAGCAACAGAACAACTCTAATACCATTTACACACTCATTCCATGTTTCTCTTCACTCCAAACATTTCATCACCTGAGCTGTTGTTCCACAGGGCTGGCAAACACAGAATTGGAACAAACGCTTTGTAGCAATAAATGAAACCAGATGTTCTGATTGATTAAATTATAAACTGGGACATTTCCAGTGTTCTTACGGAGGTTCCTGGGATACTGGGAACATCTTGCTCTAATTAGACTGTATGGTGCCTTTATGCTTGGATAACATGCACACAAAATCAGAATAGTTCAGTTATGTCCAAGCTCATGGCATACAGCAGGCCCTGTTTGCTTCTTCTGGCCTTTGAACAGGCATAGAAGGATTGCAATGCAAACTGGCTTGTGGAGAGGTTAGTACTGGGTTGTAAGCTACTGCTTGGCAGGGCTGCAATTTTGGATTTGTAATATAATATCATTTGAATACTGGTAACAATGACTTAGATTAATTCAAATGAAAATAAATAATATAATAAGAGACAAATATTTTTTTTTAAGTAGGAAGACAGGTGAAAAAAGGAAAAGCTTCATTAGCAAATATTTACTGGACCCACTGGTAAGGAGATGAGATGAGATCTTACTAACTCTTTTTTTAAATTTACAGGTCTTTATGCAAATTGAATGAAGTTAAAAGTTGGTTGGAGATGTATGCAAGTTAGGGGCTGATAGTAAATGAAGGTATGCCCAAAGTAAAGACTACTGAAGTATAAACAGCTGGGGACCTTTATTAATGACTATTATCATTATTAGTATTGTGGCAGCAGCCAAAGTTCCCAGCCAGGACTCAGACCCCCTCTCCTAGGTATTGTACAAAGGGAGAGAAACAGATCCCTCTCTGAAGAGTTCCCAACCTCAAACAGAGCAGGGCCCTTGTGGGGTTCAGGTAGAAGAGTCATCTGCGGAAACTATAACCCATATTCTGGGTGTCAGGTAACCTTGTTCAAGACACTCTTCAGTTATAACCATTTCCTCGAGATGGGATTTAACAAATAATGTAGCAACTGTGCAAATCCAGTAACCTGTTCAAGTAAAAACTCTGTATGATCCCCAGAATAAGAAATGAGGGAAAAGAAAAATCTGGAATGAAAATTATGGAAATGCAGCAATGCTTAATGTATCCCAGGATCGTTCTTTGTCTTTGTTTCCTTGTCTTACGCTACCCCTCTCTGTGTTGTATCTCAGTCTGTAAACTCCTCAGGGCTAGAACCATCTCTTCTTAAATTCCCAGAAAGTCCTACGCACCCTAATAATGGTGTGGGAATAGTAATTTGCTTCAGTGCTGGGGGATCATGGAGTCCAAAAAAGGAGAACTTGGTCACAGAGGAGAAAGGGGCAGATCTAGCTGGGGGTTGTGTCATTCCCCCACTAGGGCATTCTGAAGTCCCCACATGCTGCAGTAATGGCACTGGGGATATATCACTTATCTTTCTCTACATCTGCCCATACTAGAAGGCATCGTATGATGGCACCAATCCTGCAAATGGAGAGACACGATGACATTTTGCACGATTGTGAGTATCACATAACCGTCTCCCATTCCTAGGGAAAACCTGAAGATGAGGAGACTCCAAAAGGACCATTACAATCATTAGTAGGGTTTCATGGGCCAGAGATGTTCATCCAACAATTGCTACTTCCAGTCCATATATTAATATCACCACCATGTTCCTGAATCTGGGCGTTAGGGAGGGGACAGCCCCGCTCACTTGGGTTCCAGGAAGCGTGGAGTCGATCCCTCGAAACCTAAGGGCTCAGTGGGAGGAACGGGCACAAAACCCAGCCCAGGCCCTTCCGAGACCCACCACGTTCAACCACACCCGAGACAAGAATCCTTACCCAGCGAGATCACATTCTCGTAGTTCTCCTGCATGTCGTCCCTTGGATCCAGATTAGCACGCTTGCTGCCCCTCAGTGAAACACACCGCCTCCTCCTTGAAGGTCACCAGCCCCTGAAAGAGCAAGTCTCTTAGCACTGGCTGTCCCGGCCATGACCCCACCAGCTCTGACACAGCACCCACATGATATGGGCTCCCCATATCTAGTCTCCTATATGCCCTTCCCTTCAGGAAGTTCCCATCTGCTTCTTTCTAGGCTCTCCTACAGGCCGATCCGTCATGCTTAGGTGAGCCCCAGGCCCGCCGTGCTGGCACTGCCAGTATAATCAATTACTGACAGCTGGCACATGCAACCAGGCTCTTCACAGTGGTGGACCAAAGCCGGGCTCCTCCGGAGCTCCCTGCACTCTCTTCACTCGCCTCCTTTGTCCTGGGAGCTGCAGGGGCCACCTCTGGGCGCCCGGGATGAGAAGTTTGCTTAGAAACTTCCTAGTGACCTTGCTCCGCGGGGCCCAGCCCGCCTGGCAGGGTGGGATGATCTGGAGGAAAGCCTGGAGGTCAGCGGGGAAGGAGGAGGATGGGGGTGAGGTCGGTTTCCCACCCCAGGGCCCCTCAGGCTTCTCCTCTGCAGGCAAGGCTGTTGCCACGATGCTCCTGCACAGGGGGTCAACCTCCCCTGGCCCCGGGCAGCCCCAGGCGTGATGGCGTTGGTGTGGATGGGCAGCGCAGGGCCCCGACACCAGCACCCGGCTCTGGACAGGGGCCCCGATGGCAGCGCGGGGCTGACCCCAGCACCCGGCCCCGGACAGGGGCCCCGATGGCAGCGCGGGACCCGGCCCCCGGCCCCGGACAGGGGGCTCCCATGGCAGCGCGGGGGGCGGGGATCCCGATCCCAAGCCCGGCCGGGGCTC
>NW_005843451.1:63966-96506 GCF_000455745.1 Alligator sinensis
GCCGGGGCTGGTCGGGGGGGGGCGGGGCCCCCCCCCCTGCCAGGCCCCTTGGCCGGCCCCGGCCAAACCCCCGCTGTCCTGAATCAGCGCCTGCCCGCGCCTCTCCTCCTGCCCCCAGCGACCCCCTTCTCCGCCCCCAGCCCACGGCCCGTCACCCCCGCGGGCACGCCCCAGCCACTGTCCCGGGCAGCCGGCAGGCAGGAGCGTGCTGGCAGTCCACACCGCCCAGCCTGGGTTCGCTTCCATGTAGCTCCATCCAGTTCACACCCACCCGGGGACCTGCTCCGTCCCCTCTTCCCAGTTTAAAAAACACATCCGAGCGGCTTCTTGCGGTATGAAATGGCTCGGATCCGGAGCAGGGTTTACGCGAGCTGCTTCAGGTTCTGCGAGGGCTTCTGCTGGCGGCCAGAGGGTTTCGGGAGGGTCTGGTCTCGGAGAGAGGCGAGCGGTCTGCGCCGACGAAGGCTGCCCTGTGTGACAGCGCCAGGCCGAGGCGTCTGCGGGTATGGCGGAGACGGCGGGTACTGAGCGGGGCACTTTTGGTATTTCAGGGGCCGGTGACCTTGGAGGAGGCGGCTGCGTACTTCGCCATGGATCAGTGGGCTGCTGGGGACCCCGGGAAGGCTCTGTACAAGGACGATGCGCAGGAGAATTATGACACCCTGGTGACTCTGAGTAAGTATCCCATGGACGCTGTGGGGTCTTCGAAGCTGCCAGGTTAACTACTGACTGGGTTTCTTCCTCGGTCCCTTCAACACACCTTGGCACAGAACGAGGAGGAGGAGGAGGATGGCTGTGGGTCTGCAAAGGACAGGTGTCCCTCGCAGACATCTGGGTGGGAGACACAGCACAAGGAGAAGCTCCCACAGGAAAAGCAGAGACAAGAGGGATGTCCAAGCAACCGTGAGGGTGAGGAGATGGAGCGAATGTCTAACCAATGCCAATACTGCCTGCTTTTTCTCTCAAGAGCGAAAAGCAGAGGTCCTGAATGTGATGAGGTCTCTCTGGTGGATCAAGGGGCCATGTCATGTGTTACTGCTCTTAATGAATGGGCTGATCCTAAGAAGTGAGGGAGGAGTTGAATCGGCTCAGAAATCATCCACAAGAGAAAAGTAGCTGGGACTCCTACAGGGGCCCTCCAAGCGTTCAGTTGTGGCTGGGCACACCTAGGTTGGGATTGCCCCCAGTACACACCTGTCTTTTTTCTCTTGAGTATTCAGGGGGGAGATGGAGCTGGACTTGGTCCCTTCCTCTCTCCCCTAGGAAAAGGGACTGGGAGATTCAGCTCCTTTTTTCTGGCATGTCCCCGAGAGTCACTTGGGGTTGTTCTCCCCACACTCCTGGTTCCCTTCTGCCTGGTGGAGAGAAGGGGAAGGCCTCATGTCTGCATTCGCGAACCTCCTGCTAAGGCTCTGGCTGCACTGCTCCATAAACCTTTTCATTTACACCTTCCCCATCCGTGTCCCCACCAAGTCCAAGGACCTCCCGGTCAGTCTCTTCCAGGCTCTAGCTAAGCTAGCCAGCTACCTGACTGGAAGGTGGCTGTGGCCAGGGGGACCCCTGGGGACTGTAGGCGCATCTTCCAGCCCATCATCCATTCACGTCTCTGGGCCAAGTTTCACTGGGTAATGTCCACTGGCTCCTTGGACTCGTTTACAGGTCAGTAGGTGCTGGCCAGTGTGCTCTGCTTGGTGTCCCCCCTTGGACCACTTGTTACTTAACCTTTGATTCCCCACTCCTTTTCCCATTTTCATATTTATCCCAAAAAATCAATTATTGTGTCCCCAGTAGCTTCCCTAATGAAGGGAGGCTTAATGTTTCCTGGTAGGCCTAGGCCCACTGAAACATGGGACAACAAATAGTCCTGTCTGGATTCTTTCTTTCCGTCCGAACAGGTGATGGTACAGCGAGTGAGAATGAGGAGGAGGCCCCTGAGCAGGAAGGTCCTGAAATCGTTGAGATGGACACGGCGCTGATCAGCAGGCCTGAGGAGACCATTCCTCAGAGCCCTAACACCCAGGGCCCAACCTGTGAGAGCCTGCGTTGGACAGTGGTCCAGCAGATCGACTCCCCAGGAAAGCCACGGCGGGGGGGCAAGGCCGCACCCTCCGGTGCTGCCTTCCCAAACTTCAAGAGCATCATTGTGCTGCAGAAGAGCTATGAGTGCGGCGAGTGTGGAAAGACCTTCAGCTGTAGCTCGCACTTCAGCAAGCACCGCCGCACCCACACGGGTGAGAAGCCCTACCTGTGCCTACACTGTGGCAAGAGTTTCAATGTCAGCTCCAACCTCTACCGCCACCAGCGTGCCCATGCGGCTGAGCGGGCCTGCCCACGGCCCGAGGGCCTGCCCGCCACCTCTGCTGCTCCTCCACCACGCCCCCGTGGCCTGCCCTACAAGTGCGAGGAGTGCGGCAAGAGTTTCCGGCGAAACACGGAGCTGGTGACCCACCAGCGGCTGCATACGGGGCAGCTGCCTTTCCAGTGCTCCCATTGTGGCAAGAGCTTCTCCTGGAGTTCCCACTTTGACCGGCACCAGCGCATCCACACGGGGGAGAAGCCCTACCAGTGTCCTGAGTGTGGGAAGCGCTTCAGCCGCAGCTCCCACCTGTACCGGCACCAACGCACGCATGCCGGGGGCCGCTCTTACATCTGCACGTACTGCGGGCGCAGCTTCAACAGCACCCTGCACTTCGATCGGCATCAGCGTACCCACACCGGCCAGCGCCCCTACAAGTGCACCCTGTGTGGCAAGGGCTTTAGTGATGGGCCCGCCTTGGTGAAGCACCAGCGCCTGCACCTGGGCGATGGGCCCTTCCACTGTGAGGAGTGTGGGAAGAGCTTCGGGGCGCGGGCCCAGTATGCTCGGCACCGGCGCAACCTGCATGGCGGGGGTGGGGGTGAGAAGCCCTACCGCTGTGGCGACTGCGGGAAGAGCTTCTCCTGGAGCTCCCACTGGGAGCGGCACCAACGCATTCACACTGGGGAGCGCCCTTACCAGTGTGGCGACTGCGGCAAGCGCTTCGGGCGCACCTCCCACCTGTACCGGCACCAGCGCACCCATGCTGGGGGCCAGCCCCATGTCTGTGCTGACTGCGGCAAGAGCTTCAACAGCACCCTGCACTTCCACAAGCACCGGCGTGCTCACCTGGGCGAGGCACCCTGTCACACCTGCCCCGACTGCGGCAAGGCCTTTGCTGATGGCTCAGCCCTGGCCAAGCACCGGCGCACACACACTGGCGAGCGCCCCTTCCCCTGTCCCCAGTGTGGTCGGCGCTTCAGTGTCAGCTCCCACCTCTACCGGCACCTACGCAGCCACACGGAAGAGAAGCCCCTTGAGGAGCTGCAGGAGGTGCTGCAGGAGGAGCTCACACCATACTAGGCTCAGGACCCTGGCTCAGGATGGAGGCCCCTCCACATGCCAGCAGGGGCATTAGTGGGGACACAACAGCCCTAAGCCAAGTGTTGACCCTCTGTGGGGTGCAGAGGCATCCCAAAGAAAACCAAGCAGTCCTGCTGCCATCTGGCAGGGGCCCTGATGCTACCAGGATGGGCATGGGGTATGAGCTCAAGCCAAAGCCCACAATGGTCTTGATGGACTTCAATTCAGGCCCCGAGAACGTAGATAGACATGGTAGATTAGGTAGGTAGCTTAGATAGATGGGAGGTAGAGCAGGCTGGAGCTGGTGCCAGGGGACTGGGTATGGAGGACTTCAGAGAGGGAAAACACTATTTGGCATTGGAGCCCAGAGCCTGCTTCCTTTCTTGCTCTCCCTGGAGTCACTGGGGCGGGTTCCCTTTACAGCTCACCCAGATGCAAATCAGGAGTGACCACAAGGGAGCCAATGCCCCCCTCCCTTAGCTTGGAGTGAATCGGGAGCAAGCCTAAAGGAGTCACTGGGCATGGTTCACCCCTCACCAAGTGTAAATCAGAAAGAAACTAACTGCAGTCCCTGGGACTGATTGCCGTCTTACACATTGTTGTGTAGGCCAGGAGGGACCCCACTGGAGTCCATGCAGTTACAACAGGCAGGAGACCAGGCTCCAGATGTCTAGTGAGAGGGTGCTGCTGATAAACAAGCCTCACCTGTGCAATCCTGCTCTGGACTAGAAACACATGGTTGCTGTGAGTGCAGGATGAGTGTGCCCAGCACTGCTTTCTGGAGTAAGTTTGAGACTGAGACCCTGAGAGCATTCCTGGGCATGCGCCCAACAGTGATTACAAGATCTTTTCCAGGAAGAGGCATGCATGGAGCAGGAGAATGTAGGAGGGAATTGTTCCTTTTCTGCAGGTTCAGGATCACCTCAGAAGGAGTCGTAAAAGCAAGGGTGGGAGGCAGCTGGCTGCCAGGAGTGAAGAGTTGAAGTCACTGGGGATCAGGTTAGTGGGAAGAGGACCTCGGGGATGGCACTGGAAAGTATATGGGACCCCAGGACAGAGGCACAGAGGGCTTGGGGGAGTTAGGACAGCTGTGGGAATGAGCGAGTGGGTGTGTGGGTGATAGAGAATGAGCATGGTTATGGAGTAGGCAACTAAGGAAGGAGCCAGTTCTGCTGGGGTTTATGGTATGAGAAAGGGAGATGGGACTGTTGCCTGTCCCTTTATTTCTCTGTGCCCTGTTTCCTGTTTGCACTGGAGTTTGAGAGTGGGAATAAAGGAAAATTACCTTGCATAAGAAAATATAGGACCCCTCTCAAAGCCACCTGGGAGTGGGATGTGTGAGAAGGAGCTGAGAATTTGGGTAGGTAACACTCAAAATTCGAGTAGGAGTAGGTGGAGAGCAGGTCTTGTAGTGAAAAAAATCAGTGTGGTTGATTTGTATAGCTCGTAGCCCCAGGAAATTATTGTGACAAACAACTCAGCAAAAACCTCTCCCAGCTTGATATTGCAAGCTGGGGCCTGCTGGAGGAGGGCACTGGTATCTATACTAAGTGAGTTTTGGGGTGTATGAAAAGCTGTAGAAAGAGAGGCTTGAGACCATCTTGTTCTGACCCTAATTCAGGGCACACTGGGTGAGCTCCCTGCATTCTTTTGTTCTGGGGGGAAGAGGAGGGGTGAGGTTGTTCAGCATAGGAAGCTAGTAACTCCTGAAATAAGCTATCTGATCTGAGAAGGGGGAAAGTCTTAACTTCAGGAACTGTACCCAACTTGGGGTCATTAACAGCTACTTCTTGGAAGAATCTGGGAGGGATTTTGCAGAAATACACTAAGAGGAACAAGGATTTCTTAGGCTGATACCTATTATCAGACCAACCGTGTTGTTGGGATAGAGTTAGACAAGTATTTGAATGCAAGACATTCTTCATCATCATCAGTGACCCACCTAAGAAATCTTTTTCACACAAATTTCTGGACCATCATGGCTACAACATCACTCATATGCTACTGAAATATATTGTTAGAGGCCTGGGGACAAATTCTTTGTTGTGTAAATTCACTGCAGTGGACCTCACCCATTTGTCCTCAGTGACAATTTAACCCCCTCTCTACACTAGGTTTATGCCTTGCCAATCCATGCACATTGTACTGGTTTAACTTTGCAGGTGTAGTGAGTACTAGGGCTGTGTGAAGCTTCGGTCCCTGATTCAGTTCAGCAGAGATTCGTCCCGATTCGGTGGCCGAAACATCTCCAAATCTGAATCGAATGAGAAGACTCTTTAATCTCTCTGAATCGAGTCGGAACCCTTTGAATAAATTTGGAGAGATTTGGAAACATTCAGCAATTCAGACATAGACACAGCTTTAAATGTTTTTTCTACATACCTCTAGGTAGCAGGCAGCTTGTGAGTGCTGCAATGCTGGGGGGTCTCTCAGAAGCATGGGGGGCTCCCCAGCGGTCTTGGCAGCAGACCCAGAAGTGGACCAGAAGCACTTCTGGCCCACTTCCAATCTACTGGGGAGTGTGCTGGGGGGGCCCCCCCCACGCTCCCCCAGCTCAGTGACTGGTGCCTCCTGTGTCTGGGGGGGCACCCGGGGTCCCCCTGCAGCCGATCACTGAGGGGGGGTGGGGGGGTCCTCAGCGTGCTCCCCAGCAGACCTGGAAGTGGACTGAAAGTGCTTCTGGTCCACTTTCGGAGGTCAGCTGTCAAGCGCGCTGGGGAGCCCCCTGTGCTTCTGTGGGATGCTCCATCTGCCCTAGCATCGCAGAGATCATGAGCCATGCTGCTACCTCAAGGTATGGAGAAAAAACTTTTAAGGCTGCGTGTCTGTGTCCAAATCACTGATTCTCCGAATCAGCATTGAATCTTCAGGTTCGGATTCAGCCGAATTGAATCGGAGACAGCAATCCAAATCAACTAATCAAATCACCGTCCCCAATTCTGGCTGAATCCAAATCAAATAGGGCTCGTTTTGCACACCCCTAGTGAGCGCTGTTAGTGGGAACTCACTTATATTGGTATAAAGGTGTCTTAAGAATGGCATGGTTATTCCCTGGAGGGAAGGGAGACATGCTATGCCTGTATAAGGCATTTATGTAGCAGTGTATCTGTGTCCTCACTAAGTTTTGTATGTATTTAACTATTTTGGTAGGAAAGTTCACCCTTCACCCAAACAGCTAAACTAGTAAAAAATGTGTGCACAGACAAGGCCCCATTTCTTTGAAACGCACCACTGCTGCTGTCCCTGTTTCAGCTCTAGTCTTGGTGGCAGCAGCCCTGATATGCAGAGCACCGGTGGACAACCTGACTTTAAGCCCTGTGTGGGGTAGTAGGTCAGGTCTGCACTTGCCAACAGAGCACTTAAAATGTAGGTGCATGCCTGGCATCCTGCTGAGAGTAGCACTTAGGCCATTGCCGCCATTGGTAACTGAAATGGTGCTAATGAGGAGTTTGTTGTGTTTGGCCACACAGCCTGTTGAATACACGGGCAGTGAAGCAGCAGGCCTTTTCTGTGCTGTAGATTACTGAGTCCCAGTCAAGGGCATGATTTGGGGATTGGCTCTGGTTGGATGGGTGGTCGCCTGGGTAAAGTGGAATTGTACATTCTCCTGACTGCTGGCCTTGCCCAAAAGAACCATAGTCTGAAGTTAAATGTAACTTGGAAAGGAGTTTTGCCCTGGGTTGGGGTTTTTTTGCTGCTTTTACTTGTCTTTTTCATTAGAAAATCAGGTCTTGATCACCCTGGAAAATTCTCTAGCAGTGGTTCTCAACCTTTTTTAGACTCAGGGCACCCCTTGTTGTACCCAGTCAACACCAGGGAAAAATGGTAATCTGAGTGAGAGATTCAGCATGAGAAGTAAGACTTGTTTGGTTATATCTTTTATTTGACCAATGCACTAGTTGGGAGAGATGTTTGACCAGCTTTCAGGATTCAAGGCAACATTTTCAAACATGGCTGCCAAAATGGGTATTTAGGCACATATTTAGGCACATTCATAATTATATTATTTAATATATTTATTATGTAATTATATAGGTGCCTAAAAGTGTGAATTTAGTAGCCCAGTTTTAGACACTAAGGTTTGACAGTGTTACAGTGAAACATCCAATTAGTATTTGTAAAGCCAGGTGTACACTACAAAGACTTTCTGGTATAACTGTTGGTTAAAGTATGAAAAAATGTCATATCCTTAACTGACTTGGCTATGCTGGAAAGCATGATAAGTAGCTGCAATTTATACTATCCTGAGATGCCTTTTGCCAGGATATTTAGGCAGTATATGTTATTTATGTTTAACAATACAGGAAAGGAACTCCTGTTAGGGTAGGCTATATTTCTTGGTGAGGGACTGGCTAATACACTCTACCAACAGCATCTTTATCAAGTAGACCAGCCCCTTGGGCCTGAAGAAATCCTCCAGCCTCCCCAGAGAGGATCAGGCTGGATATGCCTGGTGTTAGAAACGTGAAAAAAAAAGCATCAAAGAGAAAAATGTATTTCCAGGGGGAAAAAAACCATGCAAACCTTCATTATGCACCACAAAGAAACAACTCAAAGTTGTGAACCTGCTTTCCTTTTCCTTAATTTGGCATTGGTCTGTTGTACAATGGACCCATGCCCCAGCAGCAAGGAGGCATCTTTATAGAGACAGGCAGAGAAGCAGTTTAACTTTTAAGCTTGACCCGCCAAGCTATGTAGGCAGTTCTCAGAACAGAGTTAACTGTACATCAGCTTCACGGCTGTCCTTGCTCTCTGATCCAGCTCTGTTTGAGGTGAGCAGGAACTGTGTGTGTATTGTGAATAAAATAGACTAGAGAAAAAAATACCTCGGCTCTCTGTTATTTCTCTTGAGGAGATTCTTGATGTTTTTTTCTGATGCCTAGGTAAAGAGGGATACATTGTGAGGTCTACCAGCACAGGCCCTGGGAAATTTGCTTTTCATTCCCAGCCATGCATAAACTCCTTGGCTGGGTCTCTGGGTTCTCGGTTCCCAGTTTATATGAGGATAAAATGTCCCTTCCTCAGAGCAAGGGCCAGCTCTTCATCTGGTATAAATTGGTATCGCTGTACAAAATCAATGGAACCCTGTCAGTTATTTCAGCTGTGAACCTGTATAGACAGAGATACTTTTTTCTGATGCTGAGCTGGTATCACTTAATAGTAATCAAGGAATTGTAAAATTGGAGTTATCCAGTGGGGAACTATAACTCTTAATATCTTAACCTGATATTTGCATTTAGGGATTTCTCTATTATCATCAAGAATCTTTCAAAACTTACCACCAATTTTCTTTTGGAGATAATAGCATTGTGTTTTTCAGTATTAAATAGTTGATTTCAGTACTCACAAAACAATTTATGAATTTCATTTGCATCAAAGAAGCAATAAGCAAGCATTGTTACTAAAGACTCAATCTGATTCAGGAGCTTCTAGAGAAACTTTTTTTTTAAATCCATCAAACAGGTCTCCTCCAGATGGGATTCCTGAGATTTCATCAATATCCTAGCTTGTGCTGATTAGCTAAAGATGTCATGTAAAACCAATTTAAGTGCAAGTATATGGCTAGACAGTGCAATTTTGTTTTGAGCAACGTGCTTTGATTTAGTTCAAACTTGTTCTTAAGCAACTTACACTAACCCATAATCAACTACTTTGATATAAGAAAAAGGACCATCTGTGACTTCATGTCTCCAGATAGTAATCTTTAAATAGGCCTCTTTGCCCCTGAGTGCTATTTATACTAAGGTGTGGTCTACAAAGAGCATTGTACCCATTTTGATTAAAGATACAAATTCAAACCATCCTTCTTTAACCAGAGCAAACCTCAGTGTGGACACTCATATTTTGTCTAAGAGCAGCTTATTACAAATTTTCAGTAAGGTTTCAGTAAATGTTCTGTAAGGTTTATATCAGTTAAAGGTTTGAGGTATTCCTACAATTCCTCAATGAGCCACACACGTAGCAACTTTGCATTGATGTCTGAACTGTCCTAACAATCTTTGTTTACATATATCCATGCTTCAATATGCAAAACATGAAACATGGACACTAGAGGGCAGCTTAATTCAAGTAATGTCCCCACTTAGGTGCATGAGTTTTACCATTGGCTTCAGAGGACATATACATTTGTGTGCTGAAGGACCTTGCTCAGTTGCAGCCTAAAAAAAAATCCAGCTGACATACAGGTCAGCAGACTGATCGTCTTACTTATACGTACCTCCTGCATAACAAGTGTCACAGAATTTCAGTCTGTGCCTTCTGCATCAAGCTTATACTAGTAATTATTGGTTGAGTTAGAATGCAACCTGCTTTGACTTCCTACGAGGAAGTACATAAAACCTCTTGACTTAATTCTTGTTTGAACAGGTGCCTATATTGAAGAAAATCACCTAATCTTGATTTTAAAAATCTGTGATAATAGAGCATCCACGATTGCCATAGGTCTTCCAGTGGGTAATAACACTCATGTTTAAAAATGTACACCTTATTTCTAGTTTGAAATGGTCTGATTTTGGCTACCTGTCATTCAGGGGCCAAGAATGCTGAAAATGCTGACAAGATGGACTCCAGAGGGAAGCAAACGATTTGAGAAAGGTGTGGTTGTTGTCAGCTGCTGGCATGACACAGGGCAAAGTAGGCTAATGCAATCTTTGTATACGCAGGCTGGGAAATACTGAATAGAAGTGGAGAAGTTATTTTCTCTCTGTTTGTACCACTGGAATAGTGTGTCTACTTCTGGATCCAGAATTATGGAAGGATGTTAATAACATTGAGAGCAGGTCCATAGACTCCAGATGCCTGAATTAGAAAAGTAGCAAGCAGTATTGGCAATCCCACATGTTCTGGATTCATATATCAGTCTGCCTCTCCCCCCAGAAGTCATGCAGGTGGGCTTAAAAATAAGAAGTAAAATACATTCTAGGAGGAAGGTCCTATTTGTCTTCTGGTGCTGAAGCCTTCAGGGTTAATGCTTTCAATCTTTTCTATTCAACCACAAGGAACAGAAAGTAGGCCCTATCCCTTAAAACAATCCTCTCCCTCGTTGAACCCACATAGATTTAATAGATTTTCATAGATTTTTAGGGTTTGGAAGGGACCTATTTGATCATCAAGTCCACCCCCCTGCCCTGGGCAGGAAGGAGTGCTGGGGTCCAATGACCCCAGCCAGGTGTTTGTCCAATCTCCACTTAAATACCTCCAAAGAAGGGGACAGCACCACCTGCCTTGGAAGTGTATTCCATATTTTGACAACCCTCATAGTGAAGAATTTTTTCCTGACATCCAATCTAAATTCGCTCTCCTTCAGTTTGTGGCCATTGTTTCTAGTTATCCCAATGGGCACCCTGGTAAACATCGAATGCCCTATCTCCTGCTGTTCCCCCAGTGAGGTTATAGATGACCACAAGATCACCTCTCAGCCTTCTCTTGCAGAGGCTGAAGAGATTCAGGTCCCTCAATTGGTCCTCATAGGATTTTTCCTGTAGGCCATTAACCAGATGGGTGGCCCGCCTCTGAACCCTTTCCAGGTTATCAACATCCATCCTGAAATGTGGCAACCAAAACTGGATGCAGCACTCCAGCTGTGGCCTGACCAATGCCTCCCTAGACCTGTTTGTGATGCACCTACTTATGCAAGAAAGAGTGCGATTAGCTTTACTTATTACTTCATCACATTGGTGACTCACATTCATCTTGGGAGTAGACTCTGACTCCGAGATCCTTTTCTGCAGTTGTGTTACTTAGAACGGCACCTCCCAGGCTATAGGGGTGTTGATGATTCTTCCTCCCTAGGTGCAACACATGGCACTTGTCTTCGTTAAACTGCATCCTATTCTATTCCGCCCACTTCCCCAGCCTGTCCAAATCTGCCTGGATTCTCTCCCTGCCCTCTAGTTTGTGTACCTCTCCCCCTAGTTTGGTGGTGTCTGCAAACGTGGACAGGGTGCTTTCTGCTCCCTCATCCAAGTCACTAATGAAGATATTGAGCAGTACCAGTCCCACGACAGAGCCTTGGGGGACTCTGCTGCTGACATTTCAGACGCCGACCCACCACTACTCTCTGGGTGCATCTCATAAGCCAATTTTCCACCCACTGGACTGTAATAATCTACATTGCAACTGTTCAGTTTATTTATAAGAATTGGGTGTGATGCTGTGTCAAAGGCCTTTTTAAAATTTAAGTAAATAACATCTACCTCTATCCCTTCATCCAAGAATGTTGTGACCCGGTTGTAAAAAGAAACCAGGTTAGTCAGGCAGGATCTGCCTGCTATGAACCCATGCTGGTTCCTCCTCAGCATTGTTTTACCTGCTGGTCCCCCACAAATGTGATCCTTAACAATTTTTCAAAGGTCTTGCTAAGGATAGAGGTGAGGCTAACTGACCTATAGTTACCTGGTTCTTCCTTCCTCCCCTTCTTGAAAATAGGGACCACATTGGCCCTTTTCTAGTCTTCCGGGACCTGTCCTGAGCACCACAAGTGCACAAACAGTTGCACCAGTGGTACTGCTATGATTCCAGCTAATTCTACACGTGACCTTTTTACCAGGCACTGGGTGGCAGTAACACAATCTGGGTCCAAATGTAGGGATTTAACACACATTTTCTATCTGACTCGAGCCCCCAGCCAAGAAAAATGGGAAAATACATTTTAATTGGGACATCCAAAGTGAAATAACTTCCTCACTTGCAAGCAACATGCAATGATAGCAGGGTATAATACAGGGGAAAGGGGGACAAATACACAACTTTAGGGAAAACATTAACTATTATTAACTGAAAACCCAAGAAGTTAATCGTCTCTCAGGAGAGATACTACATCGCTCAGTTGATTGACGGGAGACTCACCCAGAGCTGCTGTCTGGGGCTCTGCCACCTCGGATAGCTGGAGTGACAAGTGCTATCTAGGGGTGGTCAAAATGCAGCCCACAGGCCGGATGCGGCCCACCAGGCCATTCTATCCGGCCCGCGGGGCACCTAAAAATTTAGAAAATTGATATTTATCTGCCCCTGGCTGCCTGTCATTCAGCCGTCGATGGTTTGCCAAAACTCAGTAAGTGGCCCTCCACCCGAAATAATTGCCTGTCCCTGTGCTACATAGAGAGAACCAGCCAGGCTGTCACTGCTGCTGTACTTCTGGGGATCCCTTTTCTTCATCACCACCAGGGGTCACCACCATCCTCCCACTGGGGTCTCTGCTGCTTATCATCAAGTTGCCCAAGAAACTCCAGATTTCAGCTCTTTCAAAATTTGTCAGTGACAGGTTTCTACCTGACCTGCAGTAGGAACTAATGCAAACAAGCACTTCTTGAAGAATGAGGGTTTTACAAAGCCGTCTAAGGAGCAATTTCTCTGTGCTAAAGCTAGGGCAATGCTACTGCAGACTCTACAAAGGTCACAGCGACTGCTGACCCCTCAGTGACTTTTGCTCAGCTTTCCAGTCACAACATTTATATGCCTACAGACATCACCACCTGGGAAGGGAGGCCTCTGGACACAAAGAAATGCTCTGCCTGGCCCCTTATATTTTCATACTTAGCTACAAGCTGTGAAAGAAGGCTCAAGTAACCCCCAAACCTGCAAACAAGCATGCTAATGAAAGTATGCAACTAAAGAATAAACATAACCATAGCAGAACGTGTATAACATAAGCAGGACTATAAACAGTTGCACTGTTAGAAAGGCACTTATATCGCATAGTATATTTCTGCAAAGGAAAGAATAAACTTTCTTGGAATAAGGTACATTTGTTCCTTTATAGCTGCATCCTTACAAAAGATCTAATTATACAGGTGTAAGGTAATAGCACAACCATTATTTGGGCGGGGGCCCTGTGCGGGTGACACCTTACTTGAGAGAGAGAAAAAGAGCAAGAGATTTCCGATTTTTCTGAAATAACAATATCTCTAAGAAATATCTTTCCTGCCCACATGCAAAGGAGCTGGACCCAATGATCTGTAAGGTCCCTTGCAGCCCCTAACAGCTATGAAACTATGAAATGGTCCCTAAAGAAGGGCTACAGATGTCTTCAGCTCCTGATGAACTTGCGAGTTGGCAACCCTGTGACTTGTGTTACCTGTCAGCTTTGTGTTTCTGAGGGAGCCCTGGCACCCAGCTTGCTGGACTTACAAAGGACTTTTTCTATTCCTCCCCCCTGCCACACACACACACCCCTCATCTAACCAGAACTAAGCAGAAGAAAAGTTTAATAGGCATCTCAAGCCGTACAATCCCCAGGCCCAGTATAGGAGGCCTATTTAAACTTAATTGACTAAAACTCGATTGCTGGGTTAGGGATGCTGAGGCATCATCACAGCGTCCAGCTCACTGGAACCCTGACCACAAATACTGTCATACTTTTCCGGGGATGACTGATGGAAGTGCTCCCCACAAAGTTTATGAACACTCCAAGTAATCCCCTTGAGTCTTGTAAAAGACTACAGTAAGATCTGAAAGTCATGCTAAGCTGAGGCTTATTCACAACAGGTAAAATACAAAACACTGATGCTGACTTCACAGTGCAAGCATAGCTAGGCCATCTGAGAAGAAATAATGTGGTATCCCTTCCAGTATATCTTCTATATTCATCATAATTTCAAGCTGGCTTCTAGGTGTCTGGTTACTCCTTAAAACTTTATGTTTTTCCTGGTTGCTAATCTATTTCTTGAGATGTTTCAAACCAGATAACCCCTTGTCACTGAAAAAGGTAATTCATTTAAAGTGAAACTGTTAATATAACAGGATTTTCCCTGTCAATTACAGCTTGGGACCCTCTTGATTTACACAAAAGAATGCTTTAAAGAGGGTGGACTAAGGGTATAAGAAAGCTGTAAAGCAGCAAACAGCGTGCTTCAAGAGAGAAAAATCTCTCTGACACTATCCACAGTTGTTTTCAAGAAGCTGGGATAAACAGATAATCTTCCTTCAACGATCGTGCTAGGAACTTTACTTGTCAATAAATCACCCAAGTGCCTTGGAACAGTGAGATCCCAGCTCTCGCTCTCGCTCTCTTTGTCTTTCTTCCTCTTTCTCTCTTTCTTTCTCTCTTTTTCTTTTTCTCTCTAGGCATAGCTTTCTAAACCTAAATTTTATTAGTTAAGCTTAAGTTAGGTTTTCCCAAATACTCAATTAAACCAAGGTAATATTGTAATGGTTTTTGTTTTTCCTTGCACCTCTATTATTACTAGTACCATTATACATTTCATATACTTAGCAATAAATAACTTTTATAGTCAAACTGGTGGTAACCGGGTGTATTTTTACTTCTCTACTTCCCCTTCCCCACTTGCTCTGTAGCAATGCTTTTTACCTAAGCCAAAGGTCCCTGTGAAGCCCAAAAATACTGTGGGGTCCGCTCATCAAGAGGCTACCACTGCTAGGGCAGTTAGGGCAAAAGATTGAGATGTGCTAAGTTTAAGACATATAAGGGGATCCGCTTTTATAGGCTGACTGACCCACTTTGGCTCAGACGTGCCCTGATGAACTGAATGCTGGCCCATGAGGGTGTCAGCAGGACACCTAGCTGGATTCAGAGCTTTTCTGTTTCCTGTGTGCTTGTGTCTGACTGCATTTTATTGTTACCTTAATGAACTGATTCCTGGTCTATGAGGGTGTCAGCCTGTCCAGGCTGATCAACCCAGCCAGGTCAGGCGTGTCGTGTTAATCTGTGTGTGTTTGTGTGTATGACTGATTTGGTGGCTGGAGAAACCCATCCCCATTGAAACTGAGTCCTGCAAGATAGCTCAATTGGGGGTGGGACTTGCAGAAGGGAGATATACAGCTCCGTATAGAAACACCAGTACACAAGCAGCACATTGACAGAATTACAAAGACCCTAGAAACGTATCCCTAATAAATGAGCACGCCCCAAAATGATGGGCAAATCTGGTAACACTTGTCACTGCCAGTCATATTCCTTGGTCCTGAAGACTGCTTTTGAGGCTGTATTAGAAAACCCATGTAGAAAGTGATTCAGCATGCTCCCCAGCAGCAAGTTCCAGCTGCTCCGAGAGCTTCTCTAGCGCATCCGGTCTTTAGAGGAAGAATTTCAAGCTCACTCTCTTTCCTGCTGGGGATTTTGTGCTGATGCTCTTAAAAAGTCAGTCCCACTCTCAGAACAAAACTGCAATCGGAGCGTAAAGAGGGAAGTATTCAGAATGGAAGTTCCTCTGTTATTGTGAAGGAATCGAAACCTCATAAGTAGCAAGTCTCGTATCTCCGCTCAGAGCAAAGAGCAGATGGAAAAACATGACTGGAATGGTTTGACCATATAAATCAAATACAGTGTAACAGAACCACAAAGTGAAATGGAAGTGAAAGTCCTGGCATACTCTTTTGTTGCTATGATTGATGTTTGCAAGTGATTGCAGAGCGTGGTCAGTTTAGGGTTTCATCTCAGCTGCTCCTTCCTCTCTGTGCACCTTGAGTCATGGAAAGGCCTGTGCTGGCTCAGTTCTGCCTGGGCACTGCCCCACTGCACTGGGGAGTCCACAGCAGGGCTTTGGGGCTAGATGCTTGTCCTTTCACAGCACAGACAACTCCTATAATGGTGGACTATGGTGGCCTGGCTTTTCTGAGACCACTCATGTTTTAAGTCAGAAGGGACCTGTTACATCCTGTAGTTTGGTGCCCTGTTGCTTCCACTGTGGTGTTTATTTCTCTTACCCCCATGGATGCCTCCTGGATGTTACCTGCAGTCCACACCTTAATGAAGTGTCAACACATCCCTGTAGATGGTTGTGTCTCGTGTCACAGAACCCAGAAACTCTGGCTTCACTGTTTCTATAGCCCACTCGATCCCTCCTGTGTAAATTTGGGAAACTGAGGTACATGGCACTATTACAACATGGACACAGCGCAGAAATTTTACAATTAACCCCACAGTCCCTCACAGGAGGATTCTCCACTTCCCCTGGGAGTTTGTTCCAATAGCTAATCCTTGCCAGCAAGATTGGAGGTCAAATATATAAATTTGCCACTGCCCAACCAGATTTTAAAGCCAAAATACAATGCACTAGATTTACCAACTTGATAAATGTTTTACTAGCATCCAAGTGGAATTTAATAAGGATATAAACAGCCTCTCTTTAATGAGATGGGAAACATTCCCTACAAAGGTTCAGGCAAAGTCCTTTTAAACTCTACTTTTACCTGGAGTAGAAATTTTTACAGCAGGACACTTCATTAGTCTTAACCAGTGAACAAATTTATTGACTTACCAAGAACTACAGAAGTAATAAATCAATGATTCTACTACATTCAAATATAAGATGTTCTAGGCAAAGATTGTATAAGACATAATATCTTACAAACAATTGAGACAGAAATGTGCTGAAGCATAGCAGTGATAATCACAGAAGAAATACATACCCCAAAGATCTCTTACTATAGGTAGTGATGATCTTTAGTCATTGATTCTTTGGTGTCATTAGCACATTGATAATGTTCTAAGAAACTCTCAAAGTGGCAGATTGTTTTAAGCGCTCTCAGAAATGTGGACAATGAACAAGTTGCACGCACCATATCCCTGACTGCAGGGCACCAAGTTCTGCTCCAAACAGGGACCTGAGCTGCCAGGGCCAGAGCCCCCCACTGCTCAGCAGCCGAGGACAACAACAGCTTTTGGGAGACTAGATTCAAGGGGCCTTTGTGACTCACAGGAACAAATGACCCCCTCCCCCTATTAAACAATATCCCAGGAAAAACAGGACATGTTTAAAGTGAAGCACTGTTCTGCAGCCTGGTAGGATTTCTCTACCTGCCACCTTTGCTCCTGTCATTCCTTTAGGAATCAAATGGCTTCTTCTAGAGCAAGGGTGGGCAAAATTCAGACCGTGGGCCAGATGTGGCCCACCAGGCTATTCTATCCAGCCCGTGGGGCACCTCAAAATTTACAAAATTTATATTTATCTGCCCCTGGGTGCCTGTCATGCAGCCCTCGATGGTTTGCCAAAACTCAGTAAGCGGCCCTCCGCCTGAAATTATTGCCTGCCCCTGTCCTAAAGTGCTTTTTAGATGCTGCTTGAGATGGCTGAACATCTGTCTTGCGGAGGAGTGTGGGTGGGAGAAGAGGTAGAGAGAAGGGGATTGAAAGTTGCTGGGAGTTTAGACCAGTGATTCCTACCCTTTACACACTCAAGGCACCTCTCACAGAGTAAAGGCTCCCTCAATGATTTTTATGAATTAAGTGGCACCCAATTTCAAAAACTAATTTATGTATCACCGTGCTTACCTCCTTGCAGAGGGGCTGAGCAGTCGGGGTGGGGGATTGGCCAGGCAGAGACAAACCTGATCCTGTGTGTATCTATCTGCCTGTTTCCTCACCGTACCCTTTAAAGGACCTGGTGGCACCCCAAGGTGCCATGTCACCCTGGGAGCAATTCACTTGTTTAGACATGTAAGCTGCAGGGCGATTTCTTATTTTTCAAACATGAGTCAAAGAAGTCCATCAAAACAAATGACCAGGGTTTTTTTCTTTCCAGCTTCTGCTTCTGAGGGCCCACCTGGGGATGCCCTGGGCCTGGCTAGGAGCACCCATCCCTCTGAAGGTCTGGCCCAAGGTATCTTATGCTGAGCCCCCAAAAGACACAAGTACTTTTACTGCCCCTGAGCCACATTTCAGGACCCAGTGCTAAAGCTAAGGACAATGGAGAAGATTCCTTTGGACTCCCACTCCACATAACCCCTGGACAGAAGAAGAGTGGGGTGTCTGGAGCACTTTGGATGACCTGAACCCAAGAGGGTGTCGTGGAAACTTTTGGGTTAGGTCAGCAGAAGCTTTTATTCAAAAGAAACTACAGCTGTAGGGGGGACTCCAAAGTGACATGGATTTCCCAAGCACTTGGAAGGGGTCCCCCCCAAGAGCAAAATCAGGAGGCTTATATACTTTTTAACAGTTGCTTATAACTCACGTGATCATATAGTGAAATTAGCTAGGAAAGCAGCTACAAACAAACATTAGCTCATACTGCTTTGCTGTAATCAGGATGGGAACTTATGCGGGGGGCGAGGTTAGTTCACAAACCTCCTTCTTGCACCTGGAAATCAGAGTTGTACATACTTTTTCCTATCTTCAAGGCCGCGGTGAGTGAAGCAGTAGCAGAGGAGTTACAAAGAACAAACACTTTCTCTTATCTGTTCTACTATACAGAGCCAGCAATTCCCCACAAAGCGGTTATGTCATCTTATAACTTGTATGATCAAAGTTTAAGGCATTTATTTTTTTTCTGATTCCACAAGGGGAAATGGCTACTTGTTATTCCACACCCATACCCTGCTCTCTTGCACACTGGGACCTCACTGAATACGTCTAGGATCACATCCTAAGGGGAAGAGAGGCAGAGGGGTATCCCTGTGATGGGCATGTTAGGGGACACAGTATTTCCATTTTGTGCCTGAGTCTGAAACATAGCACCATATGTACTCCTGCCCATGGTGCCCACAGTAGTGCTGCGGAGAGCAGCAGTAATCCCAGTTGTCCCTATAATCGGTGTAGCACCAGAAATATTTCTTCCCATAGAGGCCACAAGGGAAGTCAGCACGGCACTGCTGCCCCGTCAAGGTCACGGCTGAGTACTGGGGTGAACATTCTGTCATTTCCCCATCCCCGCGTGCACACGCATACGTCCTTGTTACTGAATTGAACACACACCGCTCTGCACAGCAATAGCCCTTCCCTGAGTCTCCAGCTGCACGACACCACCTGTAGTAGGTCCCACTGTGTCTCCCACAGACTTGCTTAATGCATTGCCACCCCATGGCTGTTTTGTCAGAGCCTGGCAGATGTTTCTGCTTCTGCAAGATGCACAGTTTGCTTGAAGTGCTTGAAGCCTGCTCAAGTCCAGTGGACAACACACAAGCCAGGTGTCCTCGGTGGTACTCCTCCGTGAACTGGCTGTGCCAGGCAGCCAGGCTGGGAAATTCCAGCACAGTCCCAACACTTCTCTGCTCCCCCTCGGTTGGAGCTGGGGTTGTGCTTCTTGTTGTCTGTATGGCCTCTTCGTCCTGTCTGTTTTTCTCCCCTGGTTGGGACATCAGGTCCCGGAAGATGCTGCTCAAGGCTACTTTTATATGTGACAAAGCCTCCTGGGCTGTCTGACTCTGGGCATTGCAGTCATCTGTGAAGATCCTGACTGTCTGAGCAGTTGCATTCATAGTCAGGAGCACCTTGTGCAGCTGCTCTATGGGGAGGATTTGCAGCTGGGATTTCTCCCTGTTCTCGGCCAGGAAAGCAAGAGAGAACTTGCGGTCGGTGTCACGATTGTCACAGCACGCAGCTGTCCAGACATGGCTGGGCACGGACACCCGGTGGTAGGGCCGTACCCGGTCCCCTTCCCGGTCCTCGTGCTCTCTGGGGATGGTCTCCCCACTGGGGGTGGTGCCTGTCACCAGGTAGGTGACACCACCTAGGCGAAGGCAGCTCTTGGCCAGCTCCGCCTGGAATAGGTGCTGCAGCTTGTGCCAGCGGCTCCGGAGGAAGCAGGGCTCCATGGGGGCAGCATTGGTGAGGGTGAAGGTGGCTGTGCGGCTGCTGTCACAGTGAAAACTGCTCGGGTTCAGTGGTCCATGGTCATAGGAGGTGTCCTCATAGTCCTCGCTGATGGCCTGGCTGGATCTCAGCTCATCCTGGGTCAGGCCTGACCCTGCCTCCATTGTCATGTCTGGGCCCTTGTCTGCAGCAAAGAGCTGGAGGAGCACAAGGGCAGAGTGATTGGTCCTTCACAGGAATTCCCATGCTAGGGACATCATGGCCCCTTCCCTGCCCCAATGAACACAGCACAGCCCCGGGATACCCCTCCCCATCCCTGCCTCTACTATGTGCATTCCCCTTTCCTTCCCTGCACCCTCCTGTCCTTCCCTTAGGGTCCAACCCTTCTCCAACAAATCCCCCTGCTGTCTGCATCTCATGAGGGAGCAGCTGGTTTTGGCCCCTGCCTGCCACGTACGTCCAGGAATACTCTGCCATACACCTTCCTTCCATGCAGCTGCATAACTTCCCCTCCCAGGACCAGCACCAGGCTCTCACCCCCTCATCACACCTCCCCACATCCTTAGCATGTTCACTTTCTCTCTGGACACCCGTCTTTAATGTCTCTTCTCCTCTGCTCCCACCTCTTTCTCTCACACCCTATGCTTACAGGTCCCTGAGCAGCTCATAACCCCACAGTGATTGATTCAGTTCTCCGGGACTGACCTGTGGCTCTATAAACCATCTGCTTCTTCTCTGGGGCTGCCCTTCACAGGCCGTCTCGTTCAGCGTGTACGCAGACCAACGTGGGATGCGGTGGTCCCTGTCATACAGGGTGGCATAGTGGTACGTGCCATTGTATCTCTGGCAGATCTTTGCTGTGCGTTGGGTGTTGAACCCCTCTGGCTCAACTCCTTTGTAGAAATACTGCTGGCACCGACTGAATGGTCCCACCTCGGCCAGCGCCAGCCCAGCCCACAGGGAGACACAGCTCAGCACCACAAGCAGCCCCATGGCTTGGAGAGATGCAGGGTTGGTCTCTGTTCACTGCTATGTGTCTGGTCAATGGGAAGTGTCCCGCTACATGTGATCCTACAGGCACACGGGGCAACACCCAGGCTTCCTGGCAGAACTGCCAGAATTAGAGAAAGGAACCGTGCCAAGGCTTGATCAGCATGAAGCAAACGGGGAAGGAGCACGCTGACCTTCTCCAGCTGTGCTCTCCTCCGTCTGATGAAGCTCAAGGGACCTACCCTGACACCAGGGGCCATCTCCCCATCTCCTAGGCATGGGAGGAGGGGAGAATACAGCTCCTGCTGTCTTTCAGGGTGCTCTGAGAAACTGCCGATGGTTGGACAGATTGGGAGGTCAGGGGTGGTGGGGCAGCTAGAAAATGTAGCTGACGGGGGAACAGAGTGTCTGAAGGAGCGTGGGAATGATGGGAGCAGGCAATTTGGAGTGGATGTTGCCTGGCTGATACATTTCTGGAGCAGTGCCTGTCTGTGCTGAGAGGGTGTTGTGCGGTGGGGGACCGGTTCGGGGTGGTGTCAGCAAACAGGTGAGCGGAAACCTCAGGCTGGGTGGATACATCTGAGCAACGGAGCAATAGTGAGAGGGGCCAGGCCTAAATTTTCTGTCTAAATCTTCTTCAAGTGTGTGTGTGTGTGTGTGTGTGTGTGTGTGTCCATCAGATAGCCGAAACCTGAAAATCTGCCAAAACTCTTTTTCTTTAATTCCCAAACACATACATGGCCAAAATCCAACAAAGTATTGATTCCTATGTTTGGCACAGAAATCTCAGAAATCATAGACATTTTTTGGCAGTATTCTGTTACCCTTTATGTATCTAAATGGAAAATGTCCAGCTTCATAAATGGCTTTTTTGGTTCTTTCACACGGTTTGTGAAGGGACCTCCAAGAAACCATCTTATTCAACCCTCTTTGAAGTAAGACCAACTCTGACAGATGCCTATCTAACCTGTTCCTAGAAACCTCCAGCTGTCAGGATTATCCTCACCTCCCTCGGTAGCCCAGCTTCATTGCCTTTAGATTTTCAACATTTTTTAAAATATCTAACCCAAGTCTTCTTTGCTGGAAACTGAGATGATCTCTTCTTGTCTTATGTTCGATGCATGGAGAGCAATTGATCCCCATCCTTTTTGCTAAAACATTTATGTATTTAACGATTGTTGTTATACCTGCACTACAAGTCTTCTCTTTTCTAAACGTAAAGCAAAGCAGAACCACATCTGACACCATGGAGCAAAGGAGCCATGGGAATAAAATGTGGTGTAGATGCCTTTGGATGACGATTTACAGACAAAATGGGGAAGGGCTTAGAGCTGTTGAGAGATGGGCACTGGCACCCCGAATACAGGGGTGTTCATAGCCAGAGCTGTGACTCAGCTGCACATAGATGCAGGCTGACCGGGCATGGGAGCTGCAGAACTTTCCTCAAAGGTGACCAAGGTAATAACTAATTTCAGGACTGGTGAGCTGCCAGGCTTACCCACTAACCTCTGTCTTGAGCCTGAGTGTGATGATGAAGACACAAAGAGATGGAGAATCCCCCAGTTCCCTTGGATGCATGATTTGCTGGTAAATCTCTGCAAGTGTAATTGTTGGCTGTATTTGTGAATTTGCAAAAAGGTCTGGCTATATTTTAAAATGGAACCACAAGCAAAAAATTGCCCATATGGACATAGTTCTCCAGTAGCATTTAATGAAGATAAGATGAGCATCCTTGTTGTGAGACCAAAGAAAATGCATTTACTTCTTTGAAAGCTAGATACTTGTCAAGTTCACTTTTACCGGAATAGCACTTTCATACCAGGGCACGCAGCTATTTTTTATCATGCCAGAAGTTTATTCATTTGCCAAGCAACACACAGATCATAAATCAGCAATTCGAACGATCCAGTTTGGACACCTGGAATGCTGGGCAAGTCCTGAACATACCCTTATTATGAGCTTAAAAGCAACTGAGATAAACTAAGCTGAAGCCAAGCAGTTATATTGTGGAGCCAACCCATCTCTCATAATAGGATTTCTTAGTTCATTTACCCATAATGACCAGTTCTTCATTTTTTGGTGACATTAACATATTTATTAGGTCTAAGCAATTCTCCGAGGGAGGGAGGGGGATGACACTTCTTTCAAAGGGCACCTCAGGACCATGGTAAATGAGCAAGCTGCACTCACAGAATCCCTGGGAGCAGGGCACTGATGTCTGCCAGAAAGACAACCCGAGCAGCCAGACCCAGAGCGCTGCTACTGCTCAGCAGGAGGGATCAGTAACAGCTCCTGGGTGACTGGGTTCAAAGGGGGTTCATGCATGCACCGGAACAAGAGAACCTATTGCATGAAATGGAGGACCAGGTTTTTGGAGTGTCGGGAGGGCCAGAATCAGGGGGGCTGTGTATTGTGTGCCTGTATCTATGGTCTGTGCTCCATCACCAGAGGACCCTGCCTGAACTGCATTACCATGGGCACATCTATAGGTGCAGTTAGGGTGGAGCAATAAACACCGATGCTTATTGTGTCAGAGTTTATTGCTCTCAGGAAGTTCCCGGGCACACCATTTACATGTGCACCTGGGAGTGCAGCATGGTGAGCCGGGTTGGAACAGCCCTGGCTGGCAGGAAGGTTGAGGGGGGTTCAGCTGGCCAACCCGAGGCTGCTCCCCCAGGCTTATCATGATGTGGAGGTGCTGGTTGGGGCACAAGGGTACTTCAGTACAGGACTAGCCAAAAACTTTTTTCTTCTTGCTTGGAGGGGAGTACTGAAACTCGATTTTCAGGTCCCGGAAGGCACCATTCAAATCTTTTTTCATTGATTCTATAACCTCTTCAGTTTTCGGGCTCTGAGCATTGCAGTCATCTGCCAGGACCCTGATGTTCAGAGATTTGTACATTTTCCTCAGCTCCTCGTTTAATTGCTCCGCAGGGAAGACTTGTAGCGTGGGTTCCTCTTTGTTCTCTGCCAGGAAGGCAAAGGAGAACTTGCGGTTGTTGTTGGCATTGTCACAGCAGACGTCTGTCCAGATATGGCTGGGCACTGCCACCCGCTCATAGGTCCGCTCACGGTCCCCTTCCTTGTCCCCGTTCTCTTTGGGGATTTTCTCTGTGCCACCAACAGCTCCTGTCACCAGGTAGGCAGTGCCATTCTCATTGAGGCAGTTTATTGTTAATTTGTCTTTCAGGCTTTTCTCCAGCTTGCCCCAGTGGATCCGGTTGAAGCAGGGGTCCATGGGGACAGCGTTGGTAAGGGTGAAGGTGGCCGTGCGACCACTGCCACACTGGAAGCTGTTTGGGTTCAGGTGTCCCCGGTCATAGTTGGTGTTTTCATAGTCCTCGCTGATGGCCTGAGTGGAATTCCGTTCGTGTTTTCCCAGGCCTGACTCTGATTCTATTTTCATTTCTGTACACGTGTTTCCATCTTTCAGCTGAGGCAACACAGGGAAGGGAAAGACTCAGAAATGCTCTTGCCCAAGGGAAATCCCTTTCCCCATCATCACACAGGTGGCAGAGCTATAGGCATACTCACTTTCTCCCCTCCTGCCCAACTTCCCCCAGACTCAAACCCTTGCCCACCAGTCAGTTCTACCAGGTCTGCATCCTATGATAAAATGTCCTCTCCTTGCCCTCATCCTCCCTGCCTGCCTTATGGCCTGGGGTCACTGGCCATTCACTACCATCTCCTACACCTAGACAGGAACCCGTCTATCCTATTCTTCTGGGATCTCAGCTCTCTGCTACCCTCTTTGCTCTACTCACCTGGTGAAAGCTCACCTTACTTTTCTTACTCTATGGGACCTTACTGCACCATATCGACCTTGCTCAGTCACACAGCTGCCCCTTCCCCATCAGTTCGTCCCCTCCCCTGTTTTCACCACTCTCCGCATCTCCAGCACTTTCACTCTCTCCCAATGCCCAGTCCTACCGTCCTTTCCCTCTTGTGCTTTTGCACCCCAGATTTATCAGGTTCCTGAGCAGCTCTGCACCCCACACTGCCTGACCCAGTGTGCTGGGACTGACCTGTGGCTCCACAAACCATGAGCTCTTTCTCTGAGGCTGCTTGTCACATGATTTACCCTTCAGCGTGTATGCAGACCAGTGCGGCGTGAGGCGTTGCCTGTCGTACAGGGTGGCGAAGTGGTAAGCGTTGTTAAAGCGCTGGCAGATCTTTCTTGTCTCTTGAGTGTCGAACCCCTCTGGCTCAGCTGTTTTGTATAAATATTGTTGGCAGTTAATGAACGATGATCCCCCCTCAGCCAGCGCCAGCCCAGCCCACAGGGAGACACAGCCCAGCAGCACAAGCAGCCCCATGGCTCGGAGAGATGCAGGGCTGGTCCCTGTGTAGCTGCTATTTGTAAGGACCCTGAGGAGTGTCTGGCTACACGTGACACTTGGGTAAGCTGCAGGCTTCCCTGTAGAGCGTTCTGAAATAAATGTGACATCAACATAAAGCAAACAGGGTTTGTGTTTGAGCAGCTCGCTACTTTCCACCTGCTGTGCAGTGCTTCCTTCCCCTTCCCTGCAGAATAGGAGTGACCAAACCTCACTGAAGTGGGGAACCAGCTCCAGTGTTGGGAAGGGGAGACACAGCACACAGGGACCACATCTACATGAGACCATATCTGCATGAGACACTGATGGTGTAGTAGCTTCTTACTACTGAGCAGTAGCCTTGTGTGGCAGGAAGCATGATATGACACTACTGCACAGTAGTATCAAGCTATTGTGCAGTAAGCATCACCTAAAGGCCATTAAGTGACACTACTGAATGGTAACTTGGGTTACTGTGCAGTCATTTAGTACTTGTTTGTAGAAGTACTAAATGACCACACAGTAACAACAGCACAGTCATTGTCTTGTGCAGACATGGCCAGGATATTGTAGAGAGTGTGAGAAACCCTTTTTCAAGCAAGGAGGATATTTTGGGTCAGAGGGTTTGGAAGTGTGCAGCTGAGAGGCAAGCAGAGGGTGCATCCCACCTTTACACACGTCCTATAGGTCTTCCCTGGCTGCAGGCTCCAAAACCAAAAATATGGCTTGGAAGCCTCTGACACATGGGCTGGAGAAAGGTCTCAAGAGTGGTCAGGGAGAGATCCCGCCGGGCAGCCTCACAGTCTTGTGCCTGGTCTTGGTGGGTGTGTGTGGTCATGTGGGTAATGCCAGGAGCAAACACCCCCATCATTTCTGGGAGCCAGGTGGCTCATACCCTGGGCCCAAAATGAACTCTCCTGCAGGTAGGCCAGTAGCACTTAAGGAGCTAAACTTAGCTGCATTTGTGGCCGTTTGGGCCACCTGGGCAGATTTTAAATCTTATGCCCCTGCGGGACCTACATTCCCACATGAGCACACATACAATTGATCCACTTGGAAGACTTTTGCTCTGCAGTAATCCCCTCCCTTCAACAGTAAAACTTCACAGGAAAACAAAGGCTTCAAAGGTTTCGTGGCAGAGGAGACCCTGAGTCTCCCAGGACTCTATAACAACAGTTATGACCTTTACCCAGAAGACTGCGAACTCATTACCCACAGTCTGATGAGTAAGTGGTGCGGGAAAATATTATTTGGGGGGGCTGAGCCTTGCCTGACCCCCATTCCTCCCTTCTGCAGGGCCAATGCAGGGCCAGTGCGTCCTGGTGCTGTATGCAGTGGTGGAGGAGCAGCTGCATGTCGAGTGGCACAACGCGCTATGAGACAGTGCCACCACGGTGCTGCTGCTGTCACCAGCAACTGCAAACATTTGTGGTGGGGGGCTAAGCCCCATTAGCCCTGGCCTTCTAACACCTATACTCTCATGAGCTACAAACTGTGAGTAAGTCCAGGTGGGCTGGGGCTGAGATAGGCAACCTGAGAGGGAAAGCCTGGGGAGAGACGAGGGCAAAAAGCACCCCAGAGAGATTTGAAGTGACTTGTTCATGTTTTGATTATTTGGTAAAGTGGATGCCTGGCTGCAGGAGCCCAGCCATGAGGCACTGTGCAACTAAAAGAGGATTTGGGAGCCTATTGAAGGCATATTGTATAGGTATCTCCCCCATAGAACACAAGAAAATTCCAGCTCTTAGTTTTTGCTCATTTATTGACTAAGCTATTGATGAGGTGTTGATTAGCTGTGGATTGACACCAAACATGATGGCTGTTAGTCTAGCTTGGGGGATTATGTCTGTATGAGGAATCAATGTCTGTCCCATCCCCCCTGTGACCGCTCAACCTTTTCAGACTCAAGGCACCCCCCAGAAAACACCAGCTCTTAGTTTTCGCTCATTTATTGACTAAGGAAAAGCACAGGGCAATTTCTCCATCGCAAGGAGCTCAGCAAGACCACAACCGGTCAGGATTAGTTTGCCTGGCGGATTCCTGCTTGAAATCATTGCCTTCATCAAGGGAATCATCTTTGTACATTTAGCAAGGCTAACAAGGCACGGCACCCTGCAGCTCCCTTGAAAGACTCTCAAGGCACCCCAGGGTGCCACAGCACCCTGGCTGGGAATCCAGGGGCTAAGCTGAGCCAGACACGCCTAGGGCGTGGACACTCCCAGCTGCAGGGGTGGCTGAGCTGCGCGGAGCTGCGGGACGACAAGACAAGGCAGTTGCGAACTCTGCTCTGAGGCTGCTTACCAGCTGGTCTGCAGAAGGCACAGAAATGCGGATGTTGCCCTAAGGGGCAGGTGACAGGGAGGTTACGAAGCAGGTGTGGTCAGTTCCAAGGAACTGCAAATATTATCAGGAATCAAGAAGTCAGTGGGTGGTGCTGGAGGCTTGTGGAGGGTCTTGCCTTGACTGAAAGGAGAGGAGGGGTCACAAGCAATGTCTGTTCATACTGATGTGAAAGGGAAGGACTTGGAACAATGAGAGGCTCCCGAAGAAAGGACACTGTCCCAAACCTGGTGATGACTGCAACAGCGGGCTTTTGCCCCAGGAGCGGGGAAGTAATCACTGCTCAGTTCTGCATATCCTTGGGGCATCAACTGGATTTTGCTTCTGGAGGACTGCCTCCCTTCTGCAGCAAATCTCAAACTCTTCAGGGTATCCTCAGTTTGCAAAATGAAATGGGTTTTCTGTCTTCACAGGAGCAGAATGCCTGCTGTTGCCAGCCACCCCAAACACTCTTCTCACCAGTCCCACTGAGAGGTGAGAAGTCAGGTCAGGGTTGTTACACGTGTAGCACACCCAAAATGTACAAGTCATTCTGTACTGTAAAGTGTGTTTCATGTTGCTGTGTTTGTTTGTAAAGCCAGATCTTGTTTGGCTGTAAAGCATAATCATTTTTTCTTTGTATAACATAATTGTTGTATTTTGGGCCTCCTCTAGGACTGGAGAGGACCACCTCATAGACATTAGGGGATGGAAGGGACCTCGCAAGATCATCTAGTCCAGCCCCCCTGCAATAGGCAGGATGTCTGCTGGGGTCAAATGATCCCAGGAAGATAAGCATCCAAACACCTTTTGAAAGAGTCTAGAGTAGGTGCTTGCACCACCTCTGGTGGGAGTCTGCTCCAGATCCTGGACACTCATACTGTAAAGAAGTTTCCCCTTATGTCCAGTCTAAATTGGCCTTCCAGGTATTTGTGGCCATTGGACCTTATTATCTCTTGGGGAGCCCTGGTGAACAACTGTTCTCCCAGATTCTGGTGCACCCCACCTATGTACTTATAAGCTGCCACCAAGTCCCTCCTGAGCCTTCTCTTCTCCAGGATGTAGAGTCCCATGTCCCTCAGCCTCTCCTTTTAAGGCCTCTCTCTTGGCCTTTGATCATGTGGGTGGCTCTCCTCTGGATTCTCTCAAGCTTATCCACGTCCCTCCTGAATTGGGGGGCCCAAAACTGGATGCAGTACTCCAGCTGCAGCCTCACCAAAGCCAAGTACAGTGGGAGGAGGACATCCCTCGTTTTGCTTGAGATGCATTGGTGGATGCATGCCAGAGTTTGGTTTGATTTGCTAGCTATGGCTTTCGCATTGGTGGCTCATTTTCATCTTGTGGTCAATCAAGACCCCCAAATCTCTTTCGGTCATGGTGATAATGAGCATAGCACTGCCAAGCCTATAAGTATGATGCTGTTTTTTCCTCCCAAGGTGTTGCACCTTGCACTTCTCTGCATTAAATGCCATCAGGTTTTGGTCCGCCCACCTAGTGAGCCTTTCCAGGTCGGCCTGTATCTCTAGCCTATCCTCCAGTATGATCGTGTTCCCCCATGGTTTAGTGTCATCCACAAACTTTACCAGTTTGCATCTGATTCCCGAATCCAGGTCCTTAATGGAGATGTTGAAGAGTACTGGCCCAAGTACTGAGCCCTGGGGGACCCCACTAGTCACCTTGTGCCATGTTGATTTTCTCCTATCAACTAATACTCTGTGGGTCTGGCCCTGGAGCCAGCTCCCCAGCCATCGGACCATGAGGTGGTCGAGACTGCAGTTCTCCATCTTAGCCATGAGGACATTGTGGGAGACCAAGTCAAAGGCCTTCTTGAAATCCTGATATATGACATCAACCTCATCTCCCTTGTCCAGCCAATATGTCACATGGTCATAGAAGGAGATGAGGTTGGTCAGGCAGGACCTTCCAGCAACAAAGCCATGTTGTCTGGCACTCAGAAAGTTGCCTTCCATTAGCCTGCTGCTGATGGAACCCTTGATAATTTTCCCTAGGATCTTTCCAGATAGATGTCAGACTGATCGGTCTGTAATTCCCTAGGTCTTCCTTCCTTTCTTGAGGACTGGGACCAAGTTAGCTCTTTTCCAGTCCTCCGGTACCTCACCCAAGCACCACTAGTTCTCAAATATTTTCACCATAGGACGTTGTGATGGGGGGACACCCTTGAGGTCGACCTCCGCATCAACCTACCCACCTGTCTTGGGCAGTCCACCCACCCATCTCGCCTGCCATGACTCGTTAGTAAATAATTAAATTATTCATTAGGCAGGAGGCTACCCCTGGTGTGCCCAGCTTTAGTGGGCAGTACATACATGCTCTGACCTCCCTTACACGTGTCCCATGCCTCGCAGGTGTTACTACTGTCATCAGTTCTATACACAACTGGCGTTGAGCCCTTTGACTCCTGTCTCTCTGCAACTCACAGGCACTGAGTTCTCTAGTGACTGGTTTTCTGTGCCCTTCTTTCAGATGCCTGGCTCTGTGCCTCTCCCCCAGATGCCTGACTCTGTGCCTCCTTAGCTGTGCCCCTCTGGTGTTAAGGGTGCTGCACCCCTCTGGCTGCACTTCTATGGCACTATGGGCTTGCCCCAACCCTGTACCTGCACCCCTCTGGTACTATGGGGTTGCTGGGTCCTTCTGGCTGCGCCCTCCTGGCACTCTGGGCTCGCTGCGCCCTTCTGGCTGTGCCCCTTTGGCACTATGGTCGCTGTGCCTGGCACTGGGCTGTACCAAATCATATGCCCTCTCTCTCCAGGCACTAATGAGGCCTCCAAAATGCTCCTTTTAGCCTCATCCTGATCCTCCAGGTTAAACATGAACAGAAACACAAGCCCCTAGGCTATAACTTAAATACTAACAATAACAACCGTTCTATGTCCCTTTGAGGGAACAAACTTCCACTCAGAGTAACATGCCCCTTTCTAGGTACCTAGGAGACTCCCTGTAGGCATGTAGTGCCTAGATAGCAGAGCAGGCAGTAGCAGGGAGAGCTAGGCAGGCAGTTAGGCATGCAGCACCAGGTCTCAAGTACCTTCAGCAGGCAGGAGCTCCTGCCAGGGAGAGTGTGTGTCTGCTAGCTACAGTCTGGGATTATATATCCCAGAACCCTGCCTCCTGCCAGTCAGGGGATGTCAGCAGGTGTGGCCAATTACTCCCATGGGGTTTACCCCAGCAACCTGCAGCTGGGGATCTCTGGCCTGCAGTGCTCCCTGACCAAGCTTCTTCAGCCTTAAGGAGCAGGCACGTCTTAGTGCCCTGCTACAGGCATGCTGTAAAGTTCGCCAGCTCCTTCAGGACTCTCAGATACATTCTGTCTGGACTTGCGGACTTGTGGATGTCAAGCCCCTCGAGGTGTTCCCTTACTTGATCGACGTCAGTTGAGGGCCCATCTCCCATCCCTTGGATGCTTTATGTCCTATCTGACAGGGTGACCCCTTTGGATGGGTAGAAGACCTACACAGAGTAATCGTTTAGGAGATTGGCCTTTTTCTGAGCATCAGACATCACCTGCCATTTTTCATTTAGCAGGGGTCCAATGTTGCCTTTGTTCTTCCTCCAATTTCCCACATATCTGAAGAAGGACTTTTTGTTGTCCTTGATTCCCGTGGCAATCCTGAGTTTGGTTTCGGCCTTGGCTTTTCTGGTCCACTCTATACAGGTGTGGGCTAATGCTGTGTAGTCCTCCTTGGTGATAACTCCCATTTTCCATCTGGTGTAGGCTTCTATTTTTAGTTTCAGGAGGTCCAAATGTTCCCTATTGAGCCAAGGGGGCACCCCCACCCGCTGACTGCATTTTCTATGGGATGAACTTTACTTGTGCTTCGAGAATTGTGGTTTTAACAATCAATCATTCCTCATGGGCTCCCCTTTCTAAGGGGCCATGGTCTCTTAGTGCCTGGTTAATTGGTGTCCTGAGTTTCTGAAAGTC
The DNA here is from genome assembly GCF_000455745.1 of Alligator sinensis. NCBI lineage: Eukaryota > Metazoa > Chordata > Crocodylia > Alligatoridae > Alligator > Alligator sinensis. The sequence goes on from NW_005843451.1 coordinate 95,400, forward strand.
ACCCTTCCCAAAGTCAAAGATTTCTGTTTTACTGAGACACTTGCCTGCCCTGCATTTGACGGAGAAAGTGATCAGTTTATAGTCACTGTCACCAAGCTTCCCCTCGATCCTCAGATCACTCACCAGATCATCCCCTTTGGCCAGAACCAGATCTAGTAATGCCTCTTCCCTAGTTGGCCCATAGACCTCTTGTGTTAGGTAAAGGTCATCAGTGCAAGTGAGGAAGATACGTGACGGGTCAGATTTGGCCATGTGCTCCTCCCATGAGATGTTGGGGAGGTTGAAATACCCTATGATGATCAAGCATTGGAAGCATGCAACCTCAGCCAGTTCCCTATTGAATTCTCGATTCAGCTCTTCCTCTTGGTTGGCAGGTCTGTAATAGACTCCCACAGTTATATCCCCTTCCCCATCCTCCCCCCATTTCATAGATATTTCATAGACATCAGGGCTGGAAGGGACCTCGGAAGATCATCGAGTCCAGCCCCCCGCCCAAAGGGCAGGAAGTCAGCTGGGGTCATAGGATCCCAGCAAGATAAGCATCCAGTTTCATCTTGAAGGTGTTCAATGAAGGCGCTTGAAACACCTCCGGTGGCAGGCTGTTCCAGACCTTGGGGGCTCGGACAGTAAAGAAGTTCTTCCATATGTCCAGCCTGAAACGATCTTGAAGTAGTTTGTGACCATTCGACCTCGTCATCCCTTAGGGCGCTCTGGTGAACAAACGTTCCCCCAGATGCTGGTGGTCACCCCTGATAAACTTGTAGGTGGCCATCAGATCACCCCTAAGCCTGCGCTTTTTCAGGCTAAAGAGCCCCAGGGCTCTCAGCCTCTCATCGTAGGGTCTGCTTCCCTGACCTCTGATCATGCGCGTGGCTCTTCTCTGGACTCTCTCAAGCTTCTCCACATCCTTTTTGAATTGTGGAGCCCAAAACTGGACACAGTACTCCAGCTGCGGCCTCACTAAGGCCGAGTACAAGGGGAGAATGACATCCCGGGATTTGCTTGAGAAGCATCTATGGATGAAAGCCAGCGTTTTGGTCGCTTTACTAGCCGCCGCATCGCATTGCAGGCTCATGTTCATCTTGTGGTCAATGATGACCCCCAAGT
>NW_005843451.1:98402-99955 GCF_000455745.1 Alligator sinensis
TGCAGGGACGTGTAGCTTTCCTTAACATAGAGAGCTACCCCCCCGCCCCTTTTCTCTACACGATCCCTCCTGTACAGGGTATAGCCATCTATCCCCATGGTCCAGTCATGGGTGGAGTCCCACCAGGTCTCCGTTATCCCTATGACATCGTAATTGTTTGCACTGAGCATGAGGATGAGCTCCTCCTGCTTGTTCCCCAAGCTCCTGGCATTAGTGTACAGGGATATAGGGAGCTACATCTCCACCCCTCCTTGCCAACATGGATTCTTGTGTACTAGGTATACCCTTCTATACCTACAGAGCAGTTGTAGGTGCAGTCCCACCAGGACTCCATTATCACTATGAAATCTAATCATTGTCACTCAGGAGAAGGGCCAGTTCCTCTGCTTGTTTCCCAAACTCCTGGTGTTTGTGTACAAACAGCTGAGCTTGCAATGGGAAGCCCTGAGCTTCCCTGTACACTGGGACGTGATCTTTCATTGGGCTGTCTTCAGAGTGGGTTCCCTTGGGCTACCTAGCCTGTTAGTGCTGTGGTTGTCATGACCTGGGCTAAAACTGTTAATTGACCACCTGCCCCCTGACGATCCTAATTTAAAGCTCTGTCAAGTAGGTCAGCCATCCTGTCCAAGAAGAGCTTCTTCCCTTTCTGGGTGAAGTGAAGGCCATCCCTCCCCAACAAGATGCTGCCTCTCTCCCTAAAGTGTGGACCATGGATGAAGCCAAACCCCTAGTGATGGCACCATCACCAGAGCCTTCTGTTGACCTCTCTGATACACCTCTCCCTCTGAGGCCCGTGACCCATGACCAGCAGGATTGTGGAAAAAACTATCTGTGCCCCCACACCCTTGAGCCCAGCCCCCAGAGCCCTGTAGTCACTCATGACCCAGCCAGGATTGTTCTGAGCCGTGCCATTTATGCCCAAATGGATGAGTAGCATGAGGTGGTGGTCAGAGGGCCAAATGAGTTTGGGGATCCTCTCAGTTACATCCTGGACATGGGCCCCCAGGAGGCAGCAAACCTCATGGGCTAACGGGTCAGGGCAACAGATTGCTCCCTCTGTCCCCCTCAAGAGGGAGTCGCTCACCACGATTACCCTGCACCTTCTCCTAGGTGGGGTTCCTGGAGGCCCTTCACCCTCCCATGCTGGAGCCAGCAGCTCAGCTGGCTCTGCTGACGTAAGGGGTTCAAATCAGTTGCACAGCTCCAGGGAAGTGGTCACTCTGGTGCAGGATGCACTGCATATTTAATACAGTTAATAATCATAAATGTTGCCTTAAGGGTCCACAGACTCAGGCCACAGCAGGGAGGGGGACCAGCAGCACCAGAGGTGGGGCCCAGCTCCACACAGCTCTGCAGGGGTGGGGCGCAGCCGCCCTGCTCACAAAGGGATGCTGCCTGGCTCGGGCGGGATGCTGGGCTCAGGGGGCTCCCTGCTTGGCTTCTGTGCATGCTGGGTACAGTGTGAGTGGGAGCCACAGCCGCAGGCTCTTCCACCGGGCTCTGGGCACAGCCCCCGCTCCGGGCTGAGCCGGCCAAGAACCCGCAGCGCAGTG
>NW_005843451.1:100036-102829 GCF_000455745.1 Alligator sinensis
GCCGCTGTGGCTGTGCCCAGTGTCCAGGGGGCTCCTGTGGCCCGGCCCTTGCACCAGGAATGGCTCTGCCCTGCTTGCACTGTGCCTAGCATGCAGGGAGGCCAATCCCAGAGAGGGAAGCCCCTCGAGCCCCGCGTTCTGCCCCAGCCAGGCAGCATCCCCATGTGCACAGAGTGGCTCCAGCCCACCTCTGCGGAGCTGCGTGGGCTGGGCCAGGCCCTATTATGGGTGCCGCTGGGCACCACCGCCTGTCCACCCACTGCAGCTTGAGCCTGCAGAGCCCCGAGGGAGCCCCCACTTCCTGCCCAGCCCCCGCCTTCCTAAGGGCAGTAGAACAGCAGGCTCCACCCTGGTGCCTGCCACGGTGCTGGGACTTGTGGCTGCACAGGACAGCCCAGAGCAGCAACATAAAAAAAACATTTAAACAATTTTCTTGCATGCCTCCCAGCGTCCTGGGAAAAATGTCTCCATGTGCCACTAATGGTACACGTGCTGGGGGTTGCTGACCTAAACTACCCGGACCTAAACTACCCGGACATCTGCTGGGAGACACAGACAGCAAAGTCCCACCGCTCACGCAGGTTTCTAACCTGTGTACAGGACCTCCACCTGACGCAGGAGGTACACGGTCCCACTAGGGGGAATGCCTTACTGGATCTGGTATTGGCAACGGGGGATGACATGGTAGGGGACCTACAGATCGGTAGCCATCTGGGGGACAGTGATCACCTAATAATAGAATTCACCATAAGACGTCGAGCGGGTAAGGTAACTAGTAGGGTGAAAGTGCTAGACTTTAGGAAAGCTGATTTCAATGAACTCAGGTGATTGGTCAAGGACGCACTGCAGAGTAGGAGTTTTGAAGTGATGGGAGCCCAAGAAGGGTGGCTGTGCCTTAAGGCTCTGGGATAAGAGAGGGCACACACCATCAGGACACGAGGATCTTCAGGTGATGGGATCAAGCTCCCCTTGCTCTCTCTGATGCCCTGCTATGTAGAGAGCATCTAATCCCTCACCCTGAGAGCAACACAAGGTCTCCACTTGCAGATGGAGCAAATCATTCAGCATTTGGTGATTTCTGCCCCACATGGGCTCACCTGCCCATAAGAGAGCGGCACGCTCAAGGCAACAGGTGCATGCGTTACTGAGGCACAGAAGTCATTAGAGGAGTGTGTTATGGCCTCACCTTTGCCCCCCTGTCCTCTCCCATCTCCCTATAGTCCAGTTTTGAGCATCTCAGTTCATGGGGCATCTCAATTTGAGCATCTCAGTACCACTATTTTGGGGGCACCCTTTCCTATAAGAAAAGACTCAGTGTCTCATTGCAGAGGGGCCAGATAACCCACTGGCACGAACTGGTGCAACTCCCTTTGAGTCAGCAATGCTAGCTTGCCTGTGGCTGGAAACCAGTGTCGCTTCACAGAGACCAGTAGAGCCCTGGGGGGCATGAATCGGTGTCAGTCGATGGACTGTGTGCAGACAAGACTGGATGCAAGGCCGTGGAGAGCCAGGCACAGAGCCTGCTTCTAGTGGGCACTGTGCCGGGTGTGAACGCCCCGTGGTTTTGTTGGCTAGCCTCAAAGCGGCTCAGCAAAGTAACAGAGCACAGAAAATAGAGACATCCAGAAGGACCGACACAGACTGGCAAGTCATCTAGTCCAACCCCATCCCTGCCTAAATCACCCCAGTCCTTGATGTTGAAAATCTGCAAGGATGGAGATGCTGCCGTCTCTCGGTGTAGCCTGTAACCACCATGAATAAGGCTAATCCTGCAGGTGTTACTCAGGCCATGCTCCCATTGACTTTGTAAAAAGTGGCATTTGAGGAAAGGTGGGAAACTCCAGGTTGTGCTAGTATAAACCAGGAATGAGATCCATCCTGGCAGGGATTACACATGGCCCATGTCATTGCCTTTATTGGCTTTATGGGGTCCAAGCTGACTAGGTGGCCTTAACTGTCCTAGGACACCAGCTCCTCTGTCTCTACTTGAGTTTTGCTGTCTGATGAAGTGGCTAAAGGGCTGTTGTTACATCCTTGAAGCCCAAGGGCTTTTTGGTGAGAGGAGTTTGCTCCTGGCACTGGGACTGGACCAACGAGGAGTAAAGATTTTCTCTCTTAGTCTTGCATAGATAATTCCTCGAATGCAGGATTGATCAAGTGTGAGGGCTTCTTCCGGCTGGGGTGCAGCTTCTTAACCTGCACCGAGTTTCCTCCATCAGGTAAAGGTGGATTTGGGTCTGTGAGTCGGCAGTGTGACGAAGCCATCAAAAAAGCCAATGGCACTTTATCGTGCATCAGCAGATGCATGACAAATAGGTCCAAGGAGGTGATACTTCCCCTCTATCGGGCGCTGGTCAGACCGCAGTTGGAGTACTGCGTGTAATTCTGGGCGCCGCACTTCAAGAGGGATGCGGATAACCTGGAGAGGGTCCAGAGAATGGCCACTCGTATGGTTAAGGACCTACAGACCAAGCCTTATGAGGAGAGACTAGAGAACCTGGACCTTTTCAGCCTCCGCAAGAGAAGGTTGAGAGGTGACCTTGTGGCTGCCTATAAGTTCATCACGGGGGCACAGAAGGGAATTGGTGAGTATTTATTCACCAAGGCACCCCCGGGGGGTCACAAGAAATAATGGCCACAAGCTAGCAGACAGCAGATTTAGATTGGACATTAGGAAGAACTTCTTCACAGTTAGAGTGGCCAAGGTCTGGAACGGGCTCCCAAGGGAGGTGGTGCTCTCCCCTACCCTGGGGGTCTTCAAGAGGAGGTTAGATAAGCATCTAGCTGGGGTCA
>NW_005843451.1:102860-113923 GCF_000455745.1 Alligator sinensis
TGCCTATGCAGGGGGTCGGACTCAATGATCTATTGAGGTCCCTTCCGACCCTAACATCTATGAATCTATGAATCTATGAACCAGGCAACTTTGAAATAAAAAGACTTTTGGAAACTTAATCTGTGCCTAATCTGGACAAAACAAACTATTCCAAACAGGAAATTTTACCACACCTTCAGCTCTCCTGTGAACTATGAGTTTTCATTTCTACCTGGGGGAACTTTCAATCTCTTCTCTCATCTATGCTCAATGAAGGGTGAGTGTGACCAAAAGCTTGCAAATAAATCCAATAATTTGTTTGCTAATATACCATTGGTCTAATAGAAGATATCACCTCCTCCATGAGTTTTGATTCTTTTTGCCTCTAGACTAATATGGCTACAACCCGGATACCTGTCACAAGAGTTACGGCCTTTACCCAGGAGACTGTGAATTCATTCCTCAATGTCTTGTGAGCTACAAATTGTAAGTCCAGGAAACACTGCATGGCCTGGAACTAGGACAGCTCTGGGATTTGAATTTGAGAGAGACACTTAAGCATGCCCCATGGCACAACTGAGGGCCTACTCCCTTATCACTGTTCTACAACATGTGGTAGGTGAGTTGGGGAGGTCACCAGGGATGCATAAGTAGGCAGCACTGTATGTCGCAGTGGGCCTCATACAGATGGGCTGTTGGGCTAAGCTGAACAAAACTCCCCTAATGCTTGGTGGCTCGGAGCTTCAGGGGAGTGTGATCTGTGCAAAGCAAGTGCAAACTCTCTTGTTTACAAGCAATTCTGCCGAAGTGAGAGAAATACAGATGTTGCCCGAAGTGGCAGGTGATAGGGAGGTTATGAAGAAGTTGTGGTCAGTTCCAGGGAACTGCAAATATTATCAGAAAACAACAAGTCCATTGGAGGTGTTGGTGGGGTGTGGAAGATCTTCCCTGGATTAAAACTGAGGGAGGATTAAAGAGCAATGTCTGTTGGTTCAGAGGTCAAAGGGAAGGAATTGGAGCAAAGCGGGGCTTCCTAGGACAGGACACATCCCCTAACCTGGTGCTGTCTGCAACAGCTGGCTTCTGCCCCAGGAGGAGGGGATTAATAACTACTCAGTTCTGCATATCCTTCGGGCATCAACTGGATTTTGATTCTGGAAAACGACCTCCCTCCCCCCAGCAAATCTCAGACTCTGCAGGGTTTCCTCAGTTTGCAGACTGAAATGGGTTTGCTGTCTCTGCAGGAGCACAATGTCTGCTGTTGCCAGCCATCAGAAACACTTTTCTCACCAGACCCGCTAGGAGGAGAAAAGCCAGATCCGGTTTGTTACATGAAACAGAAATACAATCTGCCTGCTGAAATCTACCAGCGTACCAACAACGAATTACTTTGAAAACTGCATGAAGTTATTGTGCTCTGCTCGAAAGAGTCAGCCGTACCACAAGCTGTCTATGATGCAAATCTGTTTATATAATTATACACAAACAAAGGGCATAGAAGCGAGTGGGACAGCTATAGAGGAATCTCCCTGTTGGACTCTGTCAAAAAAAGTTGTCACTTGTGTGGCGGGCTTGACGCTTTTGCAAGGCAAGCCTGGCTTGGAGAAGGACACTTCGAATTGGTGGAACATCTGTACCGATCAGGTAACAGCTGGGATGGTCTTGCCCTGCCCCTGCTAGGAGGTGTGGGGGCGAGGAGCCCCCGGACCTGATTGAAGACTGTGCATTGCAGGTCTCGCAGACTTCATGGGCAGGGGCCTCTGGCGTAAATAAAAGTGCAGCGTGCTCAGCATGCTGGGCAGAGACAGCGAGGGACATTGGAGAGGGAAGAGCTTCCACCTGGATCCCTTCTTCACCCCAGCGGTGCGCAGGCTGGCACATGGGGCTCAGGCTCTGGGAGCTGTGCTGAGGCGGCTCAAACCTGCATCCTCAGTGGAGGGCTGGACAGAGTGGTGTGCAGACCAGCACACGGAGAGCTGGCACTGGGAGCACCTTGAGGCTGCTTGGGGCCACGCAGTGTGCATATGGAAAACCTGTCCTAGGAGCAGCTCGAGGCTGCTCAGGTTAGCCCCAGAGTAAGCCACGTAACTGGAGCCCCGCAATGTGGCCTGGCCAAAGAAGTAAGGGAGCCCTAGGGCCTAGAGCAGGGCTGAGAAAAGGGGAGGCCTAGCCATAAAGCTAGGTAAACCCAGCCAGCAGCAACTAGGTTCCCTGCCACGAGAGCTGAAAGAACCCTCGGTGCCCAAAGCGGGGCGCAGGGCGAGGATGGGAGGTCTCGGAGTGATGCAGACAATGCTGGTGTGGCCTCTGATTGAGCGAAGGACTCTGAGGCCCAGTCGACCGCTCCACAAAGAAAACTGTAAGTTGCTGGTGGAGTCGGCTCCCGCAGGCATTCCTGGAATAAGGCAATGCCCCCCCAAGTAAATAGTTAAGAACATTGGCTATAGAGGAAAGTTGACTATAGTTGACTCCATAATTGACTCTATAGTTGACTCTATAGTTCCTCTATAGTTGACTATAGAGGAAAGAGGGACCTGTGCTCAAATCACCAGTGTCCCTCTCACAGTACTATCTCCTGCCTTATCTATCCCCTCCAATTGAGGACCAGCATACCCTTGGGTGTTCCTGGGTTACATGTACATTATAGTTCCTAGTGTGCAATCCCTAGGGGAAGGAATCAATCCTCAAAGTCAATGCAGTTTTCACTCAGGATAGCATCACTCAGGATGCTCCACCATTGATATGATATTTTCAGTCAATCAACTGCAAGAGAAGTGTAGAGAAAAATGAATGTCACTATACATAGGCTTCATGGATATGATGAAGGCCTTTGATGTGATGTACAGACAAGGCCTGTTTACTATTCTGAAGAAACTGGGTTGTCCCCCTGTGGCAGGGCACTGTTGGTGCCTGACACTTTAAGGGCTGAGCCAAGTAGCCAGCAGGTGCTTAATTTAGCACCTTAATTTAATTTTAGATCCATGGCTGCCTACATAAACAGAGCAGTTCACTGCTGGCAAGCCAGGCAGTAACATGGTCTGGCTGCAAGGCTGCATGCAACATCCTGGAGCTAAGGGCAGGAGCTGTAGGGGATGGTTTGGAGGCTCCTGGTCCTGGGCATGACTTAAAACTGCATCCTTCTAGGAGTGGGTGGCCTGGCGGGGCTCTCAGTGGCACAGGAGCTCCCAGAAAATGCCAGGTCAGTTATCACCCTGGTGAAAGGTGAGTAGGGTCACCTTAACCCCAGCCCTCCCCTTCGCTTGGGCCATATTCCATCGGAGCAGGGTAGGCCAGGTAAGCTTCTGGAGGTGCCTGAGCCTGCTGGGGGAGTGACCCTTCAGGGCCAGGCACGCTTCCAGGAGCACCTGAGCCAGGAATGGGTGACCCCGATCCCTAAGTAAAGGCAGGAGGTGTAAACCCAACCGAGGGATTCCACTGGTCAGTGCTGGGGCAAGCACCGGAAGGGTCAAAAGGGCCAGGGGCCCACCACAAGGGATGTCCATGATGAGTAAAGAAGCTTGGGGTCCCAACTGGCCTAAGATGGAACCAGGGCTTACAGAAGCCAAAGGTCCCATAAGTGGGGCCACAGCTGATGGGTGAAGGGGACGGTTGAGCCAACTGCCTGAGATGCCATCTGTGAGGCTTGAGCCATGGTGTAGGGGTGGAACAGAGCTGTGGATACTCCCCCGCAATATTGGGGTGTATAAATGGGCAGCCTCCCACCTAATACTCAATTATGTTCCATCAAGGCCTGGCAGGAGAGACAGGTGGGCGGTGGCATGCCCAGAGGCAGGTTGGGAAACTAGCCCTGTGGCTAGTCAGGGACCCCCACTTTGCCACACCCTCCAAAGGGAGGAACATTATTTGCTCACTACATCAATGTATAAAGGCAACTGTAGTGCATGAAAACAAAGAGTCAAATGGATTTGACATCAGCAATGGGGTGTGTTTTAGCCCCTGTGCTCTTCAACATCTACTCTTCCTTCCTTCTTCTACATGCATTGAAAGACAGCAATGGTGACATTTATTTTTGAACCAGACTAGACGGAGGCATGTTCAACATTGCAAGGTTTAGAATGAAAACCAAGATGAAAGAGGAGGTTGTGAGATATTTCCTGTTTGCAGATCATGTGGCCTTGGTTGTACACAGTGAATCTTCCCTGCAAGATCTCTTGGGCAGACTTCCTGGTTGACAATTAGTCTCAAGAAGACTGTGATTATGTACCACAGGGTGGAAGAACCGGTGCCTGACATCACCCTGGAGGGTAAATCTTTTGGCGTTGTCCACAGCTTTTCCTACTTGAGATTTATGACCAGCAGAAATCTTGACCTTCGGACTCAGCGGTCCAAGAGAATCGCAAAGGCAGCTAACAATATCAGGCTATTCCAGAAACGTTTATGGAATAACAACAAACTATCAGCTAAGGTGAAAAGGCAAATCTACGAGACTTACATGCTGTCATCCCTGCTTTATGGTTCAGCAATGTGAGCTACATAGGATAGGTACATCAGGAGACTGAACAGTATCCACGTGAGATGACTGCGCAAGATCCTGAAAATAAAGTGGGAAGACTGTGGCAGAATGCCACCTCTGTCTCTCCCCAAAAACTCTACTCTGTGGCAATTTGGTTAACATGGGCCCTGCAGAAGGCAGACATCCTATCTCTTTAGGTAACCTGAGTTGGATACATTCCTGTGGGAGTGGAGAAACCTGTTCCCTGTACCTATGTGACTGGCATCACATACCTGGGTGAGGGGCTTACGCTCCCTATTGTTCTAAGCAATGCCAACCTGACTGGGAGGGGGCTAGAGACCCTGCCAGTCTACCCGGCAACCAGTGATACATTTCAAATTGGTTGGTTGGCAGCCAAAAGGTGCTAGCCTCCATTGGACCAGGTAAATGAGGTCATAAGGGCTATATAAGTTAAGAACTGCCCAGGAGGAGGAGCAGTAGCCATGATGAAAACTCAGAAAGAGAAGAGCTGGACCATCTGAAACTTGCTTCCTTTCTTGAAACTCATGATCAGTGAACTGCCTGCCTCCAGAGGGAATCTCCACCTGCCTCTGGATGATACTTGTGAGTAAGCTACCTGAGATCTAACTAGATATATAGCTTGTAGTAACTCAGGTGTGTGATCAAAGGCTACCCAGACACCCTGTTTGCTCTATGGGAGTTCTCTGATATTGCTCAACCCTGTACCCTATTCCAGACCAACTCCTTGTAACCAATAAAATGCTCCTTTGTACCTAGCGTGGGAGACTTATTGGGAGTGGGTCTAGATTATGCTTTGTGTCCCCTTGGTTCAGCTGACTAAGGGAAACCACTATTTTTTGCTTCAGACTGAGAGAAGCACCCCAAGTTCTTGAAGTGGGTCAAGTACCCTCAAGTCCTATACCTTTAAGTCCTAAACGCCCTATATCGACTAAGGAAAAACACAGAGTAATTTCTCCAGTGCAAGGAACTCAGCAACAGCATCACAGGTCAGAATTTGTTTACACTGTGGATTATCATTTGAAATCAGTGGCTTCATCATGTGAATTCATCTTTGCACTCCTAACAATGTTAACAATGCGTGGCACCCTGCAGCACCCTTTAAAAGAATCTCAAGACACCTCAGGATGCCATAGCACCCTGGTTGGGAATCAATGAGCTAACCTGAGCCAGGCATCCCAAGTGCTTGGACACACACAGCTGCAGGGCCGTGAGGCATAGTGTGGCTAGAAGGGGCATTGGGAGCTTGCCGAAGACATCTGTGAGGAGGGTATTTGTGGGTATTATTTGCGAGCATTTGGGGCTACCAAGCCCTGGAAGGGAGAGGGGCTAAGTAGCCTAGTGGAGCCAAAGGGGACAAGTGCCCTGGAGGACTCGATGGGACCTGGAGGCCCAGGGGGAAAATGAAGCTATCAGCCGGATCTGATGTGCCTGAGGGGTCAATGAGACAGCTGAGCCCACGTGGTTGGCAAGTGCCTGCTGCAGGAGCACACAGAAAGGAAACACTGCATGGCCCAGAACTAGGACAACTCCGGGGCTCAATTTTGAGACAGGCACCTAAGGCTGCCCCGTGGCAGAACAGAAGACCTACCCGCTTGTTATCATCCTACAGCATGTGGCAGGTGAGTTGGGGAGGTCACCACAGCTCTGGACACATAGGCAGCACTGTATGTCATGGGGGGCTTTGCACAGATGGGCAGTTGGGCTAAGCTGAACATAGCTCCCCTAGTGCTTGGATGCTCCCAGCTGCTAGGGTGCTTGAGCTGTACAGAGCTGTGGGATTGGGAAACCAAGGCAGTTTCCAACCATGCTATGAGGCTTGTTTACCAGCTGGTCTGCAGAGGTGACAGAAATGCGGATGTTGCCCTAAGGGGCAGGTGACAGGAAGGTTATGAAGAAAGTGTGGTCAGTTCCAGGGAACTGCAAATATTATCAGGAAGCAGCCAGTTCATGGGAGCTGCTGCGGGGTGTGGAGGGTCTTTTCTGGGTTGAAAGGGGAAGAGGAGAAAGCAATGTCTGTTGGTTCAGAGCACCAAGCAAAGGAATTGGATTTATGCAGGTCTCCCTAGGACAGGGCACAGCCCCAAACGTGGTGATGACTACAACAGCTGGCTTTGTGTCCCAGCAGCAAGGGATTAATCACTGCTCAGTTCTGCCCGTCCTTGGGGCATCAACTGGATTTTGCTGCTGGAAGACTGCCTCCGTCCACCAGCAAGTCTCAGACTCTTCAAGGTTTCCTCTGTTTGCAAACTGAAATGGGTTTGCTACTTCAGAAGGAGCAGAATGCCTGCTGTTGCCAGCCATCCCAAACACTCTTCTCAGCAGACCCCCTGGGAGGTGAAAAGCCAGATCTGGTTTCTTACATGAAACAGAAATACAACTCGCCTGCTGAAATCTACTGGCGTACCAATGACGAACTACTTAAAAAGCTGCAAGAAGTCCTAGTGCTCTTCTGGAAAGAGGAAGCCGTACCGCAAGCTTTCAAATATGCTTGGTTTGTATACTTCTACACAAACAAAGAGGATAGAAGTGACAGACAACTGTAGAGGCATCTCTGTGTTGAACTTCTTCAGGAAAGTTGTCCCTAGCTTTATACTTCCTAGGTTGCAATCTCTCGTTGAAAGAATCTATCCTGAAAGTCAATGCAGTTTTTGATGAGGATGCTCCACCTTTGATATGATGTTTTCAGTCAAGCAACTGCAAGAGAAATGTGGAAGACAATGCATACCACTGTACATAGCTTTCATCAATGTAATGAAGGCCTTGGATATAGCCACGACACAGGGCCTCTTTAGTGGTCTGAAGAAACTGCATTGTCCCCCCAAACTGCAGAGCATTATTTGCTCGCTGCGTCAAGGTATGAAGAAACCGTAGTTCATGAAAACAAAGAATCAAATGCCTTTGACATCAACAACAGGGTGAAAGAGGGGTGTGTCCCAGCCCCGTGCTCTTTAACTTCTCCTTTTCATTTCTTCTTCCACATGCATTCAAAGACAGCTATGTTGGCATTTCTTTTCGAACCATACTAGACAGAGGCATGTTCAACATTGCAAGATTTAGAATGAAAACCAAGGTGAAAGAGCTGGTTCTGCTAGATTTCCTATTTGCAGGTGATGTGGCCTTGGTTGGCCACAGTGAATCTTTCCTGCAAAATCTCTTGGGCAGATTTTCTGTGTTATGCAAGAGCTTTGGGCTGACAACTAGTCTCATGAAGACCGTGATCATATAAGAAGGGGTGGGAAAACCAGTGCCTTACCCTTCACAGTGGTGTCAATCTCTTGGCATCCTCAACAGCTTTTGCTACTTGGGTTTTATTACCAGCAGCAATCTTGACCTTTAGACTGAAGGGAGTACGAGAATAGTAAAAGCAATTAAGTATTTCAGGTTATAACAGAAACTACATGAAATAACAACAAAGTATTAACTAAAGGGAAGAAGCGAATCAACAAGACTTATGTGCCGCCATCCTTGCTTTATGGTTTAGAAATGTGGACTACATATGCTACACACGTAAGGAGACTAAACAGCTTCCACATGAGATGCCTGCACAAGATCCTGAAAATAAAGTGAAGAGACAAAATGCCAAAATGAAAGGTGCTGGAGCGCACACAACTGACACACTTAGAAAACATTATCAAGAAGAGGAGGCTGCAATGGCTCAGACACGTCAGGAGAATGGGAGGAGACCATATCCCCAGGAATCTTTTGTACAGCAAGATTTGAGGCACCTCTTGAAATAGTGGTACTACCACGGAGGGTGACCGCTATGTATGCAAAAATGTTACGAAGTCATATCACATCAATGTAGAAAGCCGGGAGGAGGGTGCCCGATCCTGTCAGCTTTGGAGGGAACATCTGACACTGGGAACAGTTCAACATAAAGGGGCTGTGAGCCAAAGGCTGGAAGCAAAGCAGGAAAGAAGGAAGCAGCCTGCTGTAAACTTGGGCTCCAACTCAGACAACGCATGGATCTGGGAAATTGGTACCAAGTTGTGCCGCTCTCAAATTGGGTTTGTCAGCCACAAGCAGATTCATCACACAGCTGACTAGACCTCTTATGCATACAGCAGGATCCAGAAAATGGACGGTTGTCCCTATGTATTTGGCCATTACCCAAGCAGAAAACTTGTAATTGCAGGAGTTGTCTGATAGCTGGTCAAGCCAGCCAGACCACTGGAGGTCAACTTTTATGGCAGGTGTGCCACGAATGAGCCTCACAACTCCTGAGTCCCCTTCTGGTCCTTTACCCTGCCCAGTCTGCTGCTCTGCTTTCTGCTTCCTGCCCTATCTGTTGCTGTTCCCTCCCTGGTCTACCACGTGCCACACAGAAACTGCCTGAACCAGCCATGGCATACATGCTGCAGGTTGGCTACCTGTGGTTTACACTGCCCATAAACACGCTGAGAGAGAGAGTTGGCAGTGTTTGTCCAGTCAGACAGAAGGCAGAGCAGAGTTCCTTGTTAGTTAATTTGTATATGATTCATATCTCTCAACTCTTTTAGACCCAAGGCATTGCTCTGAATATGTCAGCTCTTAGCTTTCCCTTGTTTTTTGATTATGAGAAAATAATAGAGCAGTGATTCTGTTTCAAGGAAGTCCGAAGGACCCGAGCAGGTCAGACTGTTTTGACATTCTGGATTGCTATTTGAAATCTCTGGGAGTAACTTGTGATTCATATGCAGGCATTTACATACCTAAGAGGGATCATATTGTGTGGCACTACTGGAGGATCTTGTGGCACCCCATGGGTCTGTAGCACCCTTGTTGAGAATCACTGGTCCATAAGGTGCAGCTCTGCTCTACCTTCATCAATAAAAAATCTGATGATTAGTCGATTATGCAGACTCGTGAAACATAACACACGCACTGAACAACATAATGTGCACCAGAGATATAACAGGGTGGCTGTGCACCCTGCGCAGCAGTGGCAGAGTGCCTGCTCTTCCTGCCCCCCTACCCCCAGGCCTGCTGTGTCACTTGACCACATCATAGCTCCACTACTGCAACAGGCAAATATATACATGATAAAAACACCTCACTTGTCCCTTGTCCTTAGCCGTTGATGGAGAACAAACTTGATGGCTGTTAGTTTAACTTGGGGGAATATCTCTGTATGAGGAATCAATGTCTATCCTGCCCCCCTCCATTACCCTTCAACTTTTTAATTCTGAAGGAACCCATCAGAAAATGCCAGCTCGATTTCTATTTGAAATCATTGGCTTCATCATGTGAATCATGTTTGCACTCTCAACAATGCAAACTTTGCACGGAACCCTGCAGCACTCTTGAAACCATCTCCAGGCACCCCAGGGTGCCAAAGCACCCTGGTTGAGAGTCAGTTGCCTAAGCTGAGCAAGACACTCCTCGTGCTTGGACGCTCCCAGCTGCAGGGGTGCCTGAGCTGTGCAGAGCTGTGGGACTGGCAAACAAGGCAGTTGCAAACTCTCTAGGAGGCTTATTTACCAGCTGGTCTGCCAAAGGAGAGAAATGCGGACGCTGCCCGAAGTGGCAGGTGACAGGGAGGTAATGAGGAACGTGTGCTCAGTTCCAGGGAACTGCAGATATTATCAGGAAACAAGAAGTCAGTGGGTGGTGCGGGGAGGTTGTGGGATGTCTTACCTGAATTGCAAGGGCAGGAGGAGTAAACAGCAATGTCAGTTGGTTGAGAGGTAAGAGGGAAGGAATCAGAACAACACAATGCTCCCTAAGAAAGGATGTAGCTTCAAACCTGCTGATTGCTGCAACAACTGACCTGTGTCCCAGGAGCAGGGGATTAATCACTGCTCAGTTCTGCACATCTTTGGGGCATCAAGTGGATTTTGCTGCTGGAGGACTGCCTCCACCCCCACCAGCAAATCTCAGATTCTTCAGAGTATCCTCAGTTTGCAAAATGAAATGGGCTTGTTTTCTCTGCAGGAGCAGAATGCCTGCTGTTGCCAGCCACCCCAAACACTCTTCTCACCAGACCCACTATAGACTGAAAAGCCAGATCCAGCTTGTTACATGAGGCAGAAAAACACCTTTCCTGTGAAATCTACCCATGTGCCAATGATGTATTACTTTGAAACTGCATGAAGTTATACTGCTGTGCTGGAGGGAGGAAGCGGTACTGCAAGCATTCAAAGATGCTCAGTTTGTAAAATTATACACCAACACAGGGGATAGATGTGGCTGTGACGACTCTAGAGGCATCTCCCAGTTGAACTCCATTGGACAAGTTGTCACTGGCATTATACTCTCTAGGGTGCACTCTGTAGGTGAAAGAATACACAGTATCCTGAAAGTCAATGCAGTTTCTTCTCAGAAGGCTTGGGCAACATTCAGGATGCTCCACCATTGATATGATATTTTCAGTCAAGCAACTGCAAGAGAAACATAGAAAAAAAATGAATGCCATTGTACATAGCTTTCCTTGATGTGGTGAAGGCCTTTGATATGGTCAGCAGGCAGGGCCTCTTTCCTGTTCTGAAGAAACTGGGTTTCCCCCGAAACTACGGAACATTATTCACTCACTACATCAAGGTATGAAGGCAACTCTAGTGCATGAAAACAAAGAATCAAATGCCTTTGACATTGGCTGAGCCCCCATGCT
>NW_005843451.1:113954-134745 GCF_000455745.1 Alligator sinensis
ACCTTGTCTTTCCATCCCGGCTTATACATACATTCAACTGGTCCGTACGGTGCAGCCAATGATGACATTTATTTTCCAACCAGACTAGATGGAGGCATGTTCAACATCACAAGATTTAGAATGAAAACCAAGGTGAAAGAGCTGGCTCTGATGTTGCCCAAAGTGGGCCTCAGGGAAATTATGAAGAAGGTGTGGTCAGTGGATTAAAAGGGAAGGAGGAGTAAACAGCAATGTCTGTTCATGCAGCGGTCCAAGGGAAGGAAATGAAGCAATGCAGGGATCCCTAGGAAAGGACTCAGCCCTGAACCGGGTGATGACTGCACAGCCAGCTTGTGCCTCAGGATCAGGGAGGTCATCCCCACTCACTTCTGCTCCACCTGTCAGATGCATACACCTCTGGAAGCAAAGGTGGAAGCTGGGTGTCAACATGATTTTTCTCAGTAGGTGTGGGCCCTATGCCCTGCCCAGCAGACCTGTTCAGCCATGTTTTCCTCATGTCCTGCCCACTTCTGCAGAATACCTCCTTGGCAGGTCTGCTTGGCAGAGGGGAATGGGGCTGCAGCTCTGTGTAATGTGCTTTCTGTGTCTGCTGCCCTGAAGGAGGGGAGGTGGGTGTCTTTCCCTGGTGTACCCTCCAGAGACCTACATCCTCAACTTGGGATATCTATCTCCTTGATAGGCCAGGCATTTTCAAATGCACTGTAGCTTTTGTGCCTTACTTAAAATGCTCTAGGTACAGCACCTAAAACCTTTAATAGATTTCCACAGCTTGGCAAGACTTTCTTGCCTTGCCGCAGCTCTGTAGAGTAGGAGGCCAGGGGTGCAGGACCCTGCACGAAGCAGCCTGGTTGAGGCATGCTGAGACAGGGCTCTAGAGCTAGCTACGCCTGGTGGTAGCAATGAGTAATTACCACTTTGAATAATCTCAGTTAACTATACATGCAATAAAGTTGATCTTGGTAGGCTGAGACACAATACCAGTATGTCGTACATTTAAAACCCATAAAATGAGTTTTAAAACAGTCTAAAGTCGCCCACATGTACTGATGGCTTCGGAATGCTTAAAATGGCAAAAACCGTCATGTGTATAGGCACCCAGTGACTAAGCCTTGCCCTGCTCCCTTTCTTTAGGGAGAGGAGGAAGGGCAGGCCTGGCTCCCTGGAGGCTGGGGGAGGGTCTAGCAGAAGGAGTGACCTGTGCTATCTGCCTGGGCCGGTTTCCAGCTCCTGAGCGCTCCCTCAGGGAACAGGAGAAGCTGGTTCTCACTTCCCTTCACTGAGAGGAGGCTCGAGTCTTCATCCAAACAGAAGGTGAAGCAGTAGGTAGGGTCTAGGCAGTGTCTTCCATGCAGGACAAATTTGATAAGCTTCTGGATATGAGTAACAGAAATGGTGTGACAGTTAAGATTACAGAGTCATGCATTTAACTAATATGCAGGCTATAAGATGGTGGCTCATAGTTTTTGGGTAGCAGTGTGGGAATGTATTAATCTACTGTAGGATTACTATGAGCCACAAGTGCAAAGCTCCTGTGAAAAAAACTGATGCCGTTCTAGGGAATATAAGGGAAGGTATCATTAGCAGAAACAGGGAGGTACTAGTGCCATTGTAAAACACATTAAAAAACCATTGAGATCACTGTGTACAAGTACAGTTTACTGTGTTCTCAAAAGACGAATTGCACTGGACCAGGTGCAGAGAAAGGCTACTAGGATTATTAGGGAAATGGAGAAGAGCAGCATCACTTGGCTTCATAGCAGTAGTTTTCAGGTGGGATGCTGGTGCCTTGAGACCCTTTTGGGGTGCTCCAGTATGGTGCAGCCTGTGCGGCCAAGTGGGACTGCCCTGCAAGCCCAGTACGCAGCCAGAGCAGGAAGGGCAGCAGCATGAGTGTGGGCTCCTGCCTCCAAGGCTGTAGATGCAGGTGCGGAGAGGAAGAGCTGTAACTGCTGTGTTGGTTGGAAAACTCTCTTTATACACAGTGCATCTCCACTAGGAGGCAGTAATATCCTAACTACGTTGTGTTCCACTGCAATAAGTGGTTACGTCCTTTATCTGTCTTCTTGCCTCTTGCAATATGTGTGCTATCAGTATAGAAGTTAAGGGCGGAAACCACTGAAGACTGAAATGCCAGGCATCTTTTACCACCTCCCTCATCTATTTTATCAAATTAACCGTACTTGGGTTGGCTGCATAATCACTGGAACTGTCTGCTTTGTCCTCCCTAATTGTCCTCTCCCTAATTGTCCTCCTGACAAATAAAGCAGGAGCTCCACACAATGCCCATCCCATACTGTTGTTGTTATGAGGCAGAGTGGGGAGGAGGGGAAAATGGTTGGCAAAGGAACTCTGGTTTTGTCACCGAGGTGGGAGAGATTGAAAAGTTTCCCATCCATCCTGTACTTGATGCTGATGCCATGTGGCAGACAGTCATGGATGAGCACCTTGGGGTACTTGTACACATGATGCCATCACCTATACATGTGACAAAAATGTCACTTTGTGTGGCTTAATGGCATCACACTGTACACGTGCAGGAGTTTTGGGGGTATTAAATGAGTTTGCATCAAAGAGATTAAAACTACATCCTGATGTAGGTTAGTCTGTAACGATGCATTGCAGTTGTTAGTCCACTTGCCCCCCTTCTACGCTTCTCCCCTCCCCCAACCACAGGGCACTGGAAAGGAGGGAAGGCTCTGCTGGAAAATAAAAAGGATCAGGACCCTCACTGTAACAGGGATAGAAACCCCTAAACTGAAGTGGTGGAAAAGCCATGTCATGTGTCCAAGCACCCGTGATGACAGCAAGGAAGATGGAAAACAAAATTGGTTGACACCAGATCAAATGGAAAAGGGCTCCATAGCAGAACCACTGCTCATGTGTCTGGCCCTGACTCAGTGGCAGATGGCCTGCAAGGGTTCCAGCGAAGGCCATTCTTCATGCTGCCCCATCAGCTTCATCCTCAGGCCCGTTGTCCTTGAGCAAGCAGCACTTTCAAGGAGGTGCCCTTCATTTCAGGGTAGTTGCAAAACGTTGTTCTAACGGTTATCAGCCGATCTGCAGAAGTGAAGTAAGCAAAGAGATATGGCCCCAAACGGGTGCATGGGGAGGGGATGAAGAAATGATGGTTAGTTCCTGGAACCTGCAAAATGAAGCAGGGACCAATAAAGGATTGGCTGGTGCTAGACGGCTGTGAGGAGTCTTGACTGGATCAAAAGGGGAAAATCATAAACCAGCACTGCCTGTTTGCACAGTGATCATAGGGAAGACGTTGGAGCAAGGCAGGGGACCCTGGGAAAAGACAGCCCTGAACATAATGATGACTGCAACAGCTGGGCTGTGCTCCAGGACCTTGACTAGTCCCCAGGCCCTGTCTGTTGTAGAGCAACAGCTGGGAGGTGAGCTGCAAGAGGGCAGCAAGCATGGCCACGTAGGCAAAGCCTCTCTGCTGGGCTCAGGAGCTGAACTAGTGGCTCACAGCCCTTCATGAGAGACTGTGCAGGACCCCTGGCACAGCTTTATGAGCACTCGTGGTGCTCTGTGAGGTGCCTGAGGACTGGAAAAGGGCCAATGTGGTTCCCATTTTCAAAAAAGGGAGGAAGGAGGACCCACGAAATTATAGGCCCGTTAGTCTTACCTCGATCCATGGAGAAGCTCTTTGAGAAAATTATCCAGGAGCACATCTGTGAGGGGCCAGCAGGGGAGATTATGTTTAGGGGCAACCAACATGGGTTCATTTGAGACAGGTCCTGTCAGACCAACCTCATCGCCTTCTACAACCAGGTCACAAAATCCTTGGACTCAGGTGTTGTGGTAGACATAGTGTTTCTGGACTTTAGGAAGGCCTTTGACACTGTCTCTCACCCCATTGTCATTAAAAAGTTAGGCGACTGTGGCATTGATGACTACACAGTCAGATGGGTGGCAAATTGGCTGGAAGTCCACACCCAGAGAGTGGTGGTGGACGGGTCATTTTCAACCTGGAGGGATGTGGGCAGTGGGGTTCCCCAGGGCTCGGTCCTTGGGCCCGCACTGTTCAACATCTTCATCAGCGACTTGGATGAGGGAGTGAAAAGCACCTTGTTCAAATTCACGGATGACACTAAGATGTGGGGAGAAGTGGGCACGCTAGAAGGGAGGGATAGGCTACAACTAGATCTGGACATGTTACAGGGGTGGGCAGATGAGAATAGGATGGGTTTCAACACTGACAAATGCAGGGTGCTGTACTTGGGGAGGAAGAACCAGCAGCATACCTACAGGCTGGGGAACTCCCTTCTCATCCACGCAGAGGCAGAAAAGGATCTTGGAGTCATTATTGATTCCAGGATCAACATGGGCCGCCAATGTGATGACGCGGTCAGTAAGGCTAACCACACCTTGTCATGCATCCACAGATGCATCACGAGCAAGTCCAAGGAAGTGATCCTCCCCCTTTATGTGACACTGGTCAGGCCGCAGTTGAAGTACTGTGTCCAGGTCTGGGCGCCGCACTTCAAGAGGGATGTGGACAGCATTGAGAGGGTCCAGAGGAGGGCCACTCATGTGATCAGGGGGCAGCAGGGCAGGCCCTACAAGGAGAGGCTACGAGACCTGAACCTGTTCAGCCTCCACAAGAGAAGGCTGAGAGGGGATCTGGTGGCCGTTTATAAACTTACCAAGGGGGACCAGCAGGGAACGAGAGACACCCTGTTTCCCGGAGCACAACCAGAAGTAACTAGCAATAATGGCCATAAGTTGATGGAGAGGAGGTTCAGGCTAGACATCAGGAAGCACTACTTCATTGTCAGGGAGGCTAGGATCTGGAACCAACTTCCAAGGGAAGTGGTGCTCGCTCCTACCCTGGGGGTCTTCAAAAGGAGGTTAGATATTCACCTAGCTGGGGTCGTTTGACCCCAGTACTCTTTCCTGCCCATGGCAGGGGGTCAGACTTGATGATCTGGTAAGGTCTCTTCTGACCCTACCAACTATGAAACTATAAGATGGTACAGCCCCATTGTGTCAGCTCTCCTTGGGGTGGTAGGAAGCAGAGAGCAGAGGCCTGGCAGAGCAATGCCCACAAGGCTCTGCCAAACTCACTGGACTGTCTTTTGAAACCTCTGGGGATTTGTGGCCAGCAAGCCTGTTGGGATACTTCCTCAGCAGGTCCCAACTGTGGAGTAGCACAACAGCAACAGCTCAGGCACATTTTGAGAGGCTTTAGCTGGGTGGCACCTGTATGTCTGTATAGTGCTGATGTACTCCAAATGGGGAAAGCATGCCATTAGGGTATGGCTTGAAACAATTCACATATACATCTGTCTTTTTTCTTCAACCCCAAAAAAGTGAAATTGGCTTTGGGCAAATTGAAAGGGCTTCTCCTTGGTTTGCAATGGACAACTGAGCTAAGCTGAGCAAGTGCTGAGCTCCCATAGTGCTTGGAAGCTCACAGTTGGACAGGTGATGAGCTGTGCAGAGCTCTGGCCTGCCAAAGAAGAGTTGCAACATTTTGTACTAGAGTTTTGTTTGTTTTTTTATCAGCCACTCTGGAGATCAGAGATAAATAAGAGGACATTGCCCAAGTGGTTGCATGTGTGTTTGGGAGTGAAGACATGGTGGTCACTTTTGGGGCATTGCAGAATGAAACAAGGATCAAGAAATACTTGAGCTGGACATAGTGGGGGTGGTTGTGGTGATGTTGAGTTGGTTGAAAGGGGAGAATGAATGTGCACCATTGTCTGTTTGTTCAGAGGTCAGAAGACAGGAATTGGGGAAAGGCAGGGCTCCCTGGGAAAGGAGACAACCCTGAACCTGGGGATGCCTTCAACAGCCGATCTGTGGCCAAGAACCAGGAAACACCGGACCACTCACTTTTGCACCACCTGCTAGACTTGCACACTGCTGGAAACAAAGGGAGTGAGAGCTCCTTTGCAAAGTCTTCCCGCACAAATTTGGCTTCCCCAGCATGTGGGCCCTGTTCATTGCCCAGCAGCCCCCATATACTGCCTACTCTAAGGGACTGGTTCTGACTCTCCAGTGTGTGTGACACTGGGTTTGCATCTCTGGTAATGGGTTTTCTGTGCCTGGTGCACTGGGGTGGGGGCACAGAGTCTCTCCCAGGTGTTTCCCCCCCAACACTGGAGACTTAAGTGCCAGGCAGCTGGTCACCTGATGGTGAATGAAGCAGGAGCTTCACACAATGCCCATCCCTCAGTGCTGTCCTTATGAGGCAGGACAGAGAGGAAGGGAAAGTGGCAGGAGAGGAAGGTTTGGGACTTCAGCAAATTTGAGACCACCTACTGCCAGCCTGCTGCTACCTTTGTCTTCCCCCTGCCTCGCCCTCAGTTGATGGAGGTAAGAATCTGTATTGTGCTGTTGCAGGTACCTCAACAGGCTCATTCCTCTGTTTTGTGGTATAAGGGAAACTACGGTCCTGCTACTAAGAGAGAAAAAATAAAGGCAACCTGCTCTCAGGCAGTAAGAGGAGGGCTAGCTGCAAAGTGATAGGCTGGTGAAGCCCTTTACATGAGAAGTAGCTTTTACTATGCTAGTAGCACAGACATAGTAGTATAGTAGAGCAACCTGGGGAAGCGCGTAAGACCCTCTGCAGTGCCAGGTCTGCAGCTATAGGCTATCCTGAAGGGTAGAAGCAAATCTCATTAGAGAACAGCTTCAGAGTGGGCAGGGAGTCACCTGACCAGAATGGGGTAGGGTTATGGTGACATGTAAGTCAAGGCCAGAGCCAGAAGCAGAGCAGTCACTCTGGGCCTGGAAGCTAAAGGTGAAAGAGCTGTGTAGTAGGGGGACTGCTGATGAGAGCTCGCTAGAGATCCTGCTGTCCCTGAGAGATGCCAGTCTGGAGCTAAGGGCTGGCAGAGGTTGAGTCTCACAATGGATGGGGATTTCAGGGAGCCAGTGTGCTAAGGGAATTCAGTTGCAGCCAGGGTGCTGAGAGTGTAGTTAGGGTCCGAGGGCTTCTCTTTTTCGTACGGGTTTTATCTGGTGGTTTAGGTGGGACTATAAATGAGTGAGAGGAGTTCCAGTGGTGCCCAGAGGGGCACATGGCAGTCTTGAGCCCGGCTGGAAAGCAGGGTCTTGATGGTGACAGGAGAGAGAGAAAAGCCTGGGCGAGGCAAAGCAAGGGTTAAGGGCTTGTATTCCACAGGGAGGAGGAACAGGGCTGGTGAACCCAGGGCAGTTATACACATGCATTTGTCTGTTGCAGTGCCTGCATTGGTATAAATGCCGAGATGTGCATCAGCACTGAGAAAATCGTGGTGGTGTGCTTTTGAGCTAAAATACCTTTGATGTGTTTTAGTTCAAAAGCTTGCCACCACCATTTTCTCAGAGCAGATGCGCATTTCGCCATTTATACAAATGTATGTGGTGCACCCTGGGGGGTTTTAAAAGTGGCCAGCGCTGCTGCCCAATCATGTCTACATATGACTCCACAGCCCAGAGGAGGGTGGAGCTTGACGCAAGGGGCCCACAGCCTGGGAAGAGGTAAGAAGCAGGGTCAAACACCTTGCCCAAGAAGGGCAGAAATAGGCCTGTAAAGAGCCCAGCAAGGGGTAGAGGTTGGGACCAGAGAGCCCCCGACCATGGAAGAGAAAAAAGCCCGAGGGGGCGAGACGAGGGTTGGAGCCTGAGGAGCCAGGCCCCATGCAGTCAGTGCAGGCCAAAGGGACCAGTCAGAGCAGTGGGAGTGTAAACCGGGAAGGTCGAGGCCCCAATAAGGCAGTAGAGACCTCAGGTGGCCTGGTGGGGTGGGGCAAGGTGCCACTTAAGTGATGAGTGGAAACAGCCGTGAGGCATGGGCACAGCTGTAGGGCAGGTTTAGAGGGTGTGATTATCCCATAAGGAAGTGGGTGCCCTTGTGGGGCACTTGTCGGGCCCGAGTGAGATCTGTGAGTCAAGAGGCCAAACGACAACTGGCTCTAAGGCCCTTGGGCTGCATCTCTTTCTCAATTCCCTTAATGAGGTCAAGGCATGGCAGGCGACAGCAAAGGGAGGCTGCCTTAGTGGGGCCAGCACGAGGTGTGATGATTGCCCCTGGGGCAATGGGCCTCTTACATTGGTTTGTAGACTTGTCTCATGTCTCTTTTTCTGACTTGGGAGGTAGTAATATCTTACCTCAGGATGTCAAAGATGTGGCTTGTGGGCTGGGTTTCATCTGTGGAGCCCCACCATCCGGCCCCCAGTGCTGCTTGTGTCGTATCAGGCCCACACTGGGCACAGCATGTGGCTGTAGCATGGGCCAGATCCCCTTCTCCCTGCCCCAGACTACCTGATCCAGTGGCCACTCTAGCCAGTCTAGGATGCACCCTGCAAGTGGCACCTGTGAGTGCTGTGTTCAGTGTGGGTCCCCGACTGCCTGAAGGGGGTGCTGTGAGCAGCACGTGTCTGAGCAGGCAGCCAGAGTTGGAGAGGGCTGCCGCTTTGAATGAAGTGTGGACTCTGCGGAGTCTCTCCCATTTCCACCTGCGGGGACTGGAGGAGAGTGGGGCCCACCTTTCCTACTTGCAACACACTTGCTGTGCCAACCATGTAGTGCCCTGTGTCTGGACCCAGTAATCTTGGCTTGGCTAAAGCTTGTTGTCCATCCGGTAATAGGAGACACAGGGAAAATCCCTGTGTCCCTTGGGGGTTTGTTATGGTGGCTGATCACTGTCAGCACACCGGTGGGTCACACTCAGGAAGGTACTGAGGGTCCAGCTAGATTTAAAACCGACATCCAATAGGCCGAATTTACAGCTTGTTTGGCAACTGGCCAGCGATATTTAATAAGGAGAGAACGGGCTTCTTTGGAATGAGTTTGGAGAGCTTGAGGTCATGCAATGCAAAGCTAAAACCCCTCTCAGGGAGACTTCTCCTTGTCAGAGCTGCCCTCAAGTCAGCTTACTTCACTGTTATGGATCACCCTGCAAGTTTATTAATTCAGCAAGAAGCACAGAGTTAGAAATGTGCAGCTATCATGCACACAAGCTACACAACGTTTCCTCACTTTTGAAAAAGCATTGAAATGAGTCCATCAGACCACGCATCTGGCAACGTGGCCTTCACTGGCCCCACAATGAAATGAGCAGATTTACTGCTACTGATTCACATTTCAGCACCTAACAGCTCCACTAAGAACAAGAGAAAATATGCTCTCCCCGCCCCAGTCCCCTCACCCCTGCACAGTGGTGGAAGGGTCCCTGCCTGGCTGGCTTCTCAGGCTTTGCAGTACTGCCAATCCTTTGTCTGACCTCCAACATAGCACCACTGGTAGCTGTAATCATGCTTCCCACAGTAGTGGTGCGGAGCGCAGCAGTAATCCCAGTTCTGCTTATAGTCTGTGTAGCACCAGTAATAGCTTTGGTGATAGAGGCCACAAGGGAAGTCAGCACGACACTGGTGCCCTTTCACAGTCACAGATGAATACTGAGGTGAGCAAGTTGCTGTTCCCCCATCTCCTCGCGCACACTTATAATCTTTCATGCACTTCTCAGTACAGCAGTAATCCCAGTCTTTATTGGCTGAAATGTAACACCAGCTGTATGGTTTTTCGTTGTGCTTCCCACAGGCCTGCCCGAAGCAACGGTAGCCTTGTGCTGAAACGTCAGAGCCGGGAAGGTGTTTTTGTTTCTGGAAGGCGCACATTCTGCCTGAAGTGCCTGAAGTGTAAGCAAGTCCAGTGGCATCTGTAGCATGAGACAGCATACACGACAGGCTGTCCTGCTCGTACGCTTTCACAAACAGCTTGTGCCAATCTTTTGTGCTGTCGACCTCCTGAATAATCTCAATACTCCCCAGCTGCAGCTTGCCCTGATTCACATTTCTGCTCTTCATTACCTTGGTGGTCTCTTTGTCAAGGTTTTTCCTCTTGTCTGAAGGGAGGACCTGATGATACAAATTAAGTATCAAATCCCAGAAGGCACTGTACAAATCTTGTTTAATTGCTGATAAAACCTCCTGGGTTTTCTGGCTCTGGGCATTGCAGTCATCTGCCAGGACCCTGATGTTCTGAGTACTGTACATTTCCTGCAGCTTCTTGTTTAATTGCTTCACAGAGAAGAAGCGTAGCTTGGATTCCTCCTTGTTCTCTGCCAGGATGGCAAAGGAGAACTTGAGGTTGTTGTTGGCATTGTCACAGCAGACGGCTGTCCAGATATGGCTGGCCACTGCCACTCGGTTGTAGGTCCGTTGACGGTCCCATTCCTGGTCGTCCTTCTTGGGGATTTTCTCAGTGCCGGCAACAGCTCCCGTCACCAAGTATGCAGTTCCTCCCTCTTTGAGGCAGTTCTGTGTTAACTTGTCTCTCAGGCTTTCCTCCAGCTTGCGCCAGTGCATCTGATTCAAGCACGGCTCCATGGGAACAGCGTTGGTGAGGGTGAAGGTGGCCCTGCGGCTGCTGTCACACTGGAAGCTGTTTGGGTTCAGCTGTCCCCGGTCATAGTTGGTGTTTTCATAGTCCCTGCTGATGGCCTGAGTGGACTGCAGTTGTTCTAGGGTCAGTCCTGAGTCTTCTTCTGTTCTCATCTCTGGGATCCAGTGTTGACCTACCAGCTGATCCAACACAAAGAAGAAGGGGCTCAGAACCTCTCCTTGCCCTCTTCCTTTCTCCCTGCCTGTCTTATGGCCTGGGACCACTGCCAAATAACAACCATCTCCTATACCAGATAGGAACCCCTCCACCACTCCGGGGATATCAGCTGTCCCCTCACTTTTCTTTTCCAACCCAATGGGGTATCACTGCACTGTACCCACCTCACTTAGAGTCACACATCCTTCCCTTCCCCCTGCTTTCAGCACCCTCCACATCCCAACAGCCTTCACTTTCACTCTCTCCCAGGGCCCAGCCCTAATAGCCCTTCTTCTCTCTTCCACCTTATGCTTTTACATCTCAGTTTTATCAGGTTCCCAAGCAGCTCTGCACCCCACAATGCCTGGCCCAGTGTGCTGGGACTGACCTGTGGCTCCACGAACCATTTCTGCTTTTTATTTGGCTGTTTTCCACATCTCTTCAGCGTGTATGCAGACCAGCGTGGGGTGCGGCCTTCCTTGTCATACAGGGTGGCAAAGTGGTAAGCCTTTTCATTCTTCTGGCAGATCTTTGCTGTGTGTTGAGTGTTGAACCCCTCTGGCTCAGCTGTTTTGTATAAATATTGTTGGCAGTTAATGAACGATGATCCCACCTCAGCCAGCGCCAGCCCAGCCCACAGGGAGACACAGCCCAGCAGCACAAGCAGCCCCATGGCTCGGAGAGATGTAGGGCTGGTCCCTGCTTAGCTGGTATTTGTAAGGACCCTGAGGAGTATCTGGCTACACGTGACACTTGAGGAAGGTGGCGTAACCTGCAGGCTTCCGTGTAAAGCAGCATTTCTCAACCCATGGGTTGTGACCCAAAAGTGGGTCGCAAGAATGTATGAAAGGGTCACGGACAAACTTTTTAAATGGATTATAATAGCATCATAGAGGGTTGGCAGGGACCTCAGGAGGTCATCTAGTACAGTGGGTCTCAACCTTTTTTGTACCAGGACCCATTCGTAAACATTGATCGCCAGTTCCCACGCAGTGCCCCTCATTCCCAACCCACTGCCTCTCCATTCCCAGGCCCCAACCCCGCAATGTGTGGGGCAGGGAGTTGGTGTGTGGAGCCAGTTTCCCATGTTTTTCTCCTTTAAAGGAGAATCCATTTTTAAAATTTGTTGATCCATTTTTAAGTTTGTTCATGACCCTTTCATATATTCCTGTGACCCACGTTTGGCCCATGAGTCACGGGTTGAGAAACACTGATTTAGTCCAAGCCCCTGCTCAAACCAGGACCATCCCCAACTAGATCATACCAGGCAAAGCTACTTCTAGCCAAGTCTTCAAAACCTCCAAGGATGGAGAGCCCACCACCTCTCTGGTTAACCTGTTCCAGTGCTTTACTACCCGCCTTGTAAGAAAATTCTTCCTAATATCTAACCTAAATTTCCCTTGCTGCAACTTGAGCATTCTCCTTTAAACGAGAAAAAACATGGGAAACAGTGGCTTTTTCCTTGCAGGCTGGCAGAGTTTTAGGCTGCTTGGGGGTCCCCATGCCCCACCCGCACCCACTATGCCATACACAAGCACCTCAGCCCCATGCCCTAAGGGGCACAGGTCAGAGGGCCAGGAGTGAGGGGCACTGGGTGGGGACTGGCCATTGATGTTTACAAGTGGGTCCTGGTACAAAAAAGGTTGCGACCCACTACTGTAGAGCATTCAGAAACCAATGTGACATATCAAGACTCTAGCAGCAGAAATTAAATAGGTTTTGGGTTTGAGAGCAGCTAGCTACTTTGCACCCACTGTGCATTGCTGCCCTCCTCTCCCCTGTAGAATAGGAGTGACCAAACCTCACTGCAGTGGGGAACCAGCTCTCCCGTGGTCTTGGGAAGGCGGGGTATAGTACACAGGATGTTGCAGAGAGCATGAGAAGCCTTTTTCCAAAAAGTGGAGATATTTTAGGTCAGAGGGTCTGGAAGTGTGCAGCTGAGGGGCAAGCAGAAGGTGCACCCCACTTTTATACATGTCCTAAACGCCTGCCCTTGCTGCAGGCCCAAAGAGCCAAAATATTGTGGGGAAGCCTCTGGCATATGTGCTGGTCTCAAGAGTGACCAGGGAGAGACCCCACCCCAGCTCAGCCAGCCTCACAACTTTGTACCTATGCTTCACATGTGTGTTTGAGCAATGCCAGGAGCAGGCACCCCCATCAGCTGTGGGAATCAGGCTTCTTATACTCTGGGACTGGGCCCAAATATAACTATCCTGGAGGCAGGTCAGGAGCACTTACGAAGCTAAATTTAACTGCATTTGTGGCAGTTTGGGTCACCTGGGCAGCTTTTAGATCCTATCCCCATGCAGGATTTGCTTTGCCCCCACGAGCACACATACAATGGATCCAGTGTGGACACTTCTGCTCAGTGATCCCCTCTCTGCAACAGTGAGATGGTGCAACTTCACAGGAAAACTGAGGTTTGCAGGGGTTTGGTGGCAGAGGAGAAAGTCAGTCTCCTAATCAGGTGCAGGGCATTCCTCCCTCCAGACCCCAGTAGGGAGCTGATCATTCTGCCAGCATCCTGTAGTGCTAGGCTTCCCGAGTTTCTTCCCCTCCTCTTCTTCCCCAAGACAGCCCCTCTCCAACTCATGCCCAACTCCACTACTGGGGGACTGCAGACCCTGCTTTGTATGTGACCTCACCTTTTTAAAACCCATGCTGTGGCCCGCATTTCAAGACAGGCACCCTGGAAACTGGAGTTCTTCAATGCAACACAGTGACTCGAGCAGTCACTCCCCCATGACATGAATGGACTCCCTTCACAATGTCTTTGTCTGCAAAATGCTCCCCCAGCTGGAGGTCTGTGGAAGCCATGCCCCTTTTCTCCGTCTGGGGCAAGGAGAGCACTTGGCAGTCCTCCCAGAAGAGCACTGGAGCCAGGCCGTGCATGAATGGAGGGTGGTAGAGATTGCAGTCACAGGAACCAGGGTGCTGACAGGTGGTCAGGAGACTCTCTCTTCACCTAGCTGCCACCTGGCAAAACTCTGGGCCTCTATTACCAGAAGGGTCTCACGCCGGCCTCACAGGTCTTGTGTGTTTCCAGGCAAAAACAACCACCTGGGTCTGGTAGTACTCACTACCACCCAGGCACACCCACTGTGCCCACCAGCATGCCGTGAAGCACCCAAAGGCACATTCAGCTGTCTCCCAGCAGGTGTTCATCCAACTCTGTCTTGACAGTCACAAGTCCAGGTTAAGGCTTCATGAACCGGGGACATTCAGCCTGATTCTTGCATAAGCAGAGTGTATGAAACGAGGAAAGTATGCTGTTAGGGCAGGGCTGTGCACATTTTTCTGCTTTCTTCAGCCCCTAGAGGTGAAATAGGATTTTGGCCAAAATTAGAGGGCTTTTCTTTGGTTTGCAATGGGCAGCTGAGCTAAGCTGAACAAGGGCTGAGCTCCCATAGCGCTTGGAAGCTCACAGTTGGAGCAGTGGTGAGGTGTGCAGATCTGTGGCTTGCCAAAGGGAAGAAGTTGCCACATTTTGTTTTAGGGTTTGTTTGCTTTTTATCAGCCACTCTGCAGAATGGAGATTAACAAGAAGATATTGCTCAAACCCCCAAGTGTGTGTGTGTGTGGGGGTGGGGCTGGACCTGATGATCTGTAAGGTCCCTTCCAGTCCCTAACAACTATAAAATTATGAAACTGAAATGGGTACGTGGGCACTGAGGGAGGGATTTGGGGGTGGTGGGGTGAAGAAATGGTGGTTACTTCCTGGGAACTACAGCATAAATCAAGGATCAAGAAATAATTGAGTTGGTGGTGGTGGGTGGTTGAGGTGTTTGTTGGCTGGACTGAAAGGAGAGGATGAATGTGCAGCATTGTCTCTTTGTGCAAAGGTCAAAGGATAGGAACTGAGGCAAGTCAGAGATCCCTGGAGAAGGACATAGCCCTGAACCTGGGGATGCCTGCAACCATTGGTACATGCCCCGCCCCTCTCCCCCCTCCCAGCGACCGGTCAGTGAGTTCCCCCCATGGCCGATCGCAAGGAAGCCAATCACTGGGGCCACTTCCAAAGTGGGTTCAGGGGGTGTACCGGTGCTCTCAGGGGGTGCACATGCACCCCTGTGCACCACCTACACGTCGTCACTGCTTGCAACAGCTGGCCTGTGCCCCATCCCACAGTGCTGTCCTTATGAGGCAGGGTGGGGAGGAGGGGAAAGTGGTGCAAGAGGGAGAGTTGGGACCCTGGCAGGGAGAGGCCATGTTGCCTTCCTCTGGTTTGACTGAAATCCTGAAAACCAACTGATGCTATTTTGTGGGAAGAGCAGGTCAGAGAGGAAAGGATTTTTTTCTGGTGATAGACGGACAGACAGGGGGTTGGGTGAGAGAGATGGGAGTGAGTGCAGGCATTTGTGGGCCCTCTGTAGGTGGTCTTGCTCCATTTTTGCAACGACAGCCGAGTCATTGGTGTACGAAGTTCTACAGTCGAGGCTGAAGGAACTCTGGTTTTGGCACGGAGGTGGGACAGATGGCAGAGGTTCCTGTCCATCCTGTACTTGATGCTGATGCCATGTGGCAGACAGTTTTGGATGAGCACTATGATGACAGCAAGGAAGAACAACAAAACTGGTGTGATCACACAGACCTGCTTGACGACAGGTTGAATGGCAAAGGGCTCCATAGCAGGGGTGGTCATCTGGTCATGAAGGAGTCTTAGGATGATGATAAATTTCTCTGAACAGCCAAACTTCAATAAGATCTTCCAGAGAGCCTCATGGTTAACAGAGTCCAAGGCTTTGGTCAAATCAATAAAGACCATATAGGTTCCTGGAGTTCTTCTTAGTATTTTTCTGGATATCCCTGGCTGCAAAAATCATTTCCATTGTGGCTTTCGATGGTCTGAAGCTGCATCGAGACTCAAGAAAGATTTTCTTGACAAGAAGGAGCAGTCAGTTCAGCAGAATATGAGCAAGGATCTTCCCAGTGATGAAGAGGAGGGCCACACCTCGATCATTTCCACAGTCAGACTTATCTCTCTTTTAAAAAATGGAGACAATTTTGGCACTCCTTAGATCAGTGGGAATTTCCTCAGTGCTCCAGACTTAGAGAAACTGTGTGGAGCTTGTTGGTTATAGTTTCCCCATCAACTTTGAAGACCTCAACTGCTATGCCATGAGGGCCAGATGCTTTGTAGTTCTTCATCTGTCTTATTGCCCAGTGGACTTCCTGAGAGGTTGGTAGACTGGCAAGTACTTCTATTTCTGGATGCTGTGAGTTGAATTTGATGGTTTCATCAGTCACTGTTGAATCTCAGTTCAGGAGCTTTTGGTAGTGCTGCTTCCAGTAGTTTTTGATGGACTCATTGTCTTTGAGGAGTGTACTCCCATCTGCAGGTGTGTGCCTAAAGGCAGACCATAAAGCCAGTTTCAGAGTGCAGATGTTACAACTGGCCTTGTCAGGAAAGCACAATAAACAGGACATGGCAAGGAGCATTGCTTTCAGAAGTGCTTCTTCCAGCGGTTTTGATGGACTCTTTGTCTTTGAGGGGCATGCTGCCATCTTCAGGTGCATGGCTAAGGCAGGTCACAAAGCATGTTTCAGAGTGCACACAAGGTTGCTTGGGTAAATCTGGTATTTTTTATTGTACCAACTAAAATTTTAATAAAATATACCAGTTTTACCCATAGAACCTTGTGTGCCTGTGTCCTTAGACCAACACGGCTACAACCAGCACCCCTGTTTCAGAGTGCAGATGTTACAACTGGCCTTGTCAGCAAAGCACAAGAAACAGAAGATGGCAAGGAGCATTGCCAAATGGCGAAGGATAGAGACAAGAAGTCCTCTCTTGCAGAGCTGGACTTTTCTCAAGGACAGTCCCCAGCTAATTGACATCTTCCAAGCCCACAGAAAAAATGGTTCAATCCAGTTCAGTGAAATACATGTAGCAGCCTTTAAGAACTGGACCCACCTGAGCAGAATGGGCAGAGACAGAGTTTGTCCCCGAGGGGACACTGCAGGCTCTGAGGGCAAGTGAAGCTGTTTGGGAGCAGCCCTGTTGGGAGTGGGAGGGGTGATGTAACCCCAGCACAGTTTGAAAGAGAGCCTTTAGCCAAAGCCCGAAGGGCTGGGATTGGCCGAGAGGCTTGGATAAAAGGGGGAGCAGTTTTTCCTGAGGGGGGAACAAGAGAGAGAGGGGCTGAGGGACAGGCTGGAGACCGGATTCAGAGTCTCAGTGCAGTGGTCCCTCGGAGAGCCCCTGGGAGAGGCCTGCAGGAGCAGCGGTGGAGAAGCTGGGCGGCAGGGGCAGGCAGGGACTGCTGCTGTGGAGAACCCAAGTCTGGAGAGACCTGACTGCAGCCAGTGTGGCTGGGCGAGCACAGCAGAGCCGGGGGGAGGTGGGGACTGCCGGAGTCTGCCCTAGTTTCCCCGAGGGGTGAGGGGCCCCAGGGGCAGGCAAAGCCCAGGGAGGGGCTGCATTTGCCGGGGCTGTGAGGCTGTGTGGGGCAGGAGAGTTGTTACGGCCTGCAGCCCAGACACTGCTCACAGCAGAACCAGGGAAGGGGGCAAAGGCAGAGGAAGGCTGTCTTGCAGGAACTGCAGAGGAGCCGCTGCTTGCTGTGCAGAGACCCCAGGAGCACGGAGACGGACACCAGCACCAGGGAGCGTCCACAGACCACATGCAGGGACACAGACAGTCCCGCTCCCTGAGATACCGTGCCGGGGCAGTGCACACGGGATCCCCAGTACACCGTGTGCAAGTGAGAGACTGCGTAAATAAGTTCTTGAGGGTTTATTAGACAGTATATCCATGTGCTTATTTAATGATTATTTGTTATGATGTAAATAATTAAATCTTGTAAATAGTTTGAGAACTGTCTGTGAGGGTGCTTGATCGTAAGGGGAGGCTCTCCGCTCGGGGCACTACAACAGCTTCCCAGGGGGGCCGGGCAGGGCTACTGGCTACCGGGTACCCCAGGATCCCATTGTTCAGGTGAGGGCACATATAGTGTCGCGCCCAGGGTTACTTATAAATGTTTGTCCAGTCCTTTCCCTGGCTGAGAATGAGGCTGGTCTTAGTGACAGGGTTTCTTTGTCTTTGCCTTATTAGTTTGTTGATCTCCACAGGTTGCCTGTTAGAAATGGGTTTACAATGCAAGGCAGACAACCCATCAGAGGGACACACCTGGTTTAGGGGAAATGGATCTGTTTTCCTTTTGGGGGAGTGAGTCTGCAGTTACACTAAGGAGCGAGCCACGTGTGTTCAAATTCAAGTTGTCTGCGTGTTTCCTGAGCGTAAGCAATCACTTCACAGCTTCAGGGCATCCGTTGCAGCAACTGTTGTTCAGGAGAAAGTTGTGTAGTGTTTGAAATCCCACCTGAACTTTGTGAAGTTTGAATAATACGCAGAGTGCCCTAGACTGCATTTCAGGTCTTCCAGCGCGTCTCAGCGAATTCCTGATCGGTGCAAAACCTGCTTGCACCGACCGCAGAAGCATGTTCCCTGGCTGCAAAGCATCAATCAGACTTTTGCTGAGTTACCTCAGAGAAACTGGCAAGCAAAGGGAACAAGCAAACATGTCCGGGACCCTTCTTTCCTCGCCTGTCTTCAGCTTTTGCTTGAAGTGTGCATTTTGGGACAGAATTTAGCCCCAGCCTGGCTGTAAAAGTTAATGGAAACCCATCTTCTCTTCTGTTGTTCCAGTAAGATGGTTATCCAGCTGTATCATAATAATACTGTTCATTGGCGTCTCTCAAAATGCTTTACAAACTACAGTCAGATTCGTGTTTCCAAGCTTTCAAATATGGGCTGGCAGAAAGCAGATTAAACTCGATCCTTCGCTCTTGGAGCAGCTCTGCTCCTAGGAGTAGTCCGAACGTTGCCTTAGGACTCTTAGACATTGGGTTTACTATCAAATCAAATCTTTTTGCAGAAAGTGTCAGCGTTTCACAGAGAGCAGAAGAATGGATTTGCCAGGGGTACGTGCTAAGGACTTGTGAAGGTCTCTCTGCTGCCTTGTTCCTGGAGTGAGCTGCTGGGGTTGTTCCTCAGCCCCAGTCTGGATTTGGCAAGAAGGCAGTAGAGATGCAGCGTTCAAACCATAGATGCCCAGAGCACGTGGAGCTAAACCATTACCGTAGATTTATGCACCAACTTCCATCACTTTCTTATTGCTTTTAAATCTGACTGTGTGATTTAAATAACTTTAAATGAAAGAATATTAAAAGAAACCCATGGAAGGCAATTGAGTTCTTCAGCTGGAAAGGAAGTTAGTTACTGAATGTCTTGCTTGTCTTATCATTAGAAAATGTGGGGCGGAGGACAATACTTGTGTGGTGATCAATGTGACCCCAAAACACTTCTCCTAAGCACTAGGAAGCACATTCTTCATATTGTAGTGAACATTGTTATTCCTGTATTGAAGAGGGAAAAGAACATTTCTTCGCTGACATAAATAGAATATCTCTAGCTCTTTAAAATACCATTTTGTAAAGTGAGCAGGTAACTCAAATAGTGTTTGAATGACAGGTTTTTAGTAATTGATCTGCTCTAAAGATACCAAAGTAAAACAAATTAGACTGAATTTTAGTTTCTCGAGGGGCAGCAGGGGGAGCTGAGTCGGGGGTGGCAGGTGCAGGAGAAGACTGGCACCACTGGGAGAGGGCAGGGGTCGGGGCCT
Source organism: Alligator sinensis (assembly GCF_000455745.1). NCBI lineage: Eukaryota > Metazoa > Chordata > Crocodylia > Alligatoridae > Alligator > Alligator sinensis. The sequence continues at coordinate 133,122 of NW_005843451.1, forward strand.
GGCAGGAGCATGGGCAAGTGGCAGGGGGATCAAGCAGGAGGTGGTGCAAGTGGGGAGCAGGGGATACAGGTACCATGAGGGCAGGTGTGGGGTGCACAGGCATGGGGTGGGGGTGGCAGGCAGCTGGGGGTGGGCATGGCGGGGCTGGGGGAGGGAGCTGGCAGGGCAGAGAGCAGGAGTCAAGCAGCCTTGCCAGTGCTGGTTGCTCTGCTTCTGTGTTTGGGGGGAGGGAATGAATATAAAGGGACCTTTCAAAAACTCGATTCTAGACATGGCAAGTTATAACAAATACCTACATAGTCCATGGCTAGAAGCTAATTATTCTGAGTTATCTTAAATTCAGAGTAGTCTTGGATTCCAGGTAAGATAGTCGTTGTGGGAAGGTTGGATGGTTGTTGTAGTTGTGATGGTTCAGGAAGTGTACAAGGGACAAGGAGTTTTTGTGGGGCCAGCGGAGTGCACAGGTCTGACTTGGACTCCTCCGCAGTATGTTTTTATAGCGTTATCTTGGAAATGGAGAAACAAATAGCAAAATTCCCATTTCCTTGCCTGATATAGTATTGGACCCTCAGGGAGTCTGTAGTTGTACTTTCGTTGAGTCCCACAAGCCAGTGGTGCTCAGTCTTTTTCCCCAGAGCGAAAGGGGCATTGCCTGGCCCCATCCCATCCCTGCAGGAAGAAGGGGTTGTGATCCTGCCTTGCACATGGGATGAGGTGTGTGGCCCAGTGGCAGCCCGGGCCCACAGGGGAGGATTGTGTGGCCTTGCTCCAAACAACTGCTGCCCTGCTGTCTGTCAGGTTTCCTGAGCTGTGGGGAGCCCTGTGGGCCAGATGAAATGTCTCTGAAGGCTGCAGCTTGAGCAACCCTGCCATAACCTAGTAGTATTCATGTGCAGTATTTCTGATGTGTGGTTTCTGATTAGGTGTTGTAGTATACTTTTGAGCCTGTAATATAATTTCTGGATATAAAAGTGTCTGCTGTTTGCCATACCCCTGGAAGTGAGCTACCCTGTCCTGTCCTAGATTTCCAAATTAGCTGGTTGTACCAGCCGAAGCCACCCAGAACCATTTGTCCTGTGGCGCTGGAAGCTGAGCAGTGTAGTGCAGGTGTCATCCCTGGAGAAGGCACGTCCTGGCATGCACGTGCACTGGCCGCAGGGCAAAGGACCCGGGCTGCAGAGTTCACCCACCGAAGGGAAATCCAGCGTTCTGCACATGGACCGAACTGTGCTATCTGTAACTGTGCCCTTTCTGCTTCTTGGATAGGCAGGGTCTTCTGTTAAGAAAGCTGCTTACATAAAGTGGTGCAAAGGTAAAAGATTTTATGATAATGAGGGTCTGATTCTGATCTCGCTTCACTCACGCTTTTACAGCGCACTTTGTGTAAAACTGGCAAGTATCTAACCAAGCCCCGAAGACTGTAAGGAGTGACCTAGAAACCACTACTCGGAGACGAAGCAGAAGAGAATGTTATGTGACGAATGCCCATCTGCAATGATAAGGAGGAGACAGTCTTAGATAAAGGGGGCTTGAAAACAAAAAGAAAAAACAGGGAACTGGGTTAAAAGGGCTCATTAAAATACTAAAAATCACACCCCTAGGTGGGGAAAAAGTATGCTAATGA
>NW_005843451.1:134929-138092 GCF_000455745.1 Alligator sinensis
TGAAATTATTCCGCTCGCACCTTTTATTGCTAGCAATAAACCTTCTTTGTACTTTCACCCCTGGTATCTTTATTGGCCTTTGCATACCGGGCACGATCCCAGACTTGAGCTGGGGCTCAACAAGACCACAGAAGGCTCCTTAGCAGAAAAGACTTTTCTTTTTTTCATGTAAGTCAGATTTGTACCTAAATATACTGTGTCACTATTTTTAAGTGACCCATAGTTCTGACGTGGAAAGCATGTCGTAGAAAAGAGGACATACATGAGATGATACATAAGAAGACCTAGACCATGGTGGGGAGGGGACTTGCGGCCCTGCGTGGGGAGGGGAGAAGGGGGCTCAAGCCAACCCCAATCCCATTGATCCTGTGGGTGGAAAGAGGGGATGTGAACTGACCCCAGCCTGCTGTGTAGGGCTCTGGGTTTGGGAATTTGGCAGCAGGGGGCAGGGTGGCACTATTTATTGTCACCACGTCCCAACCAACAGGAGATGACGTGACTGTAGAAAAGGGCCATGTTTTGTTTGGTTTTTTTGGCCATGTGTTCAAGAAAGACAGTCAGTGAAGATGCAAATTGAGGAGCCCCAACCCGGCCCCATGTGAGGAAGGGGGAAGGGGGCTTGAGTCAGCCCCAGCCTGGCCCCATGGGGAAAAGGGTGCATGGCCCAGTCCTATCCAGCCTGGGAGCAGAGACAAGGCCCAGCCTCATCCATGCAGGGGATGGGGAGAGGGGACGTTCCCTGACCCCAACCTGCTGCAAGGGGCTCAGGGTTTGGATATTTGGGCATGTGGGGAGAGTGGCTGCATTTATTACCACTGCTCCCCTAGCGCCAAATTTCCCAATTTGTGTGGAGCCCCGTGGGCTGGGGCCCTAGGGCGCTGTGGGCCCATGGGTTGGAGGTTGAGGATCTCTGCACTATAACATCTCCACATCAGGGCTATTTCTATGGGCCCTTCCAGCCCAGTTAATAGTTGTAGAGATAAATGTCTCAGGATTTCACTAGAAAACAACTGGAAAATTACAGTCACCTGAGACCAGTTGTTCAGTATATAGATAAGAGAAGCTGGGTTAGGCATTTGCCCTGGGCCCTGAAACAAAGTGTAAAAAGGTCATTTGGGTAGCTGTACACTGCTTTAAACAATGAGACTGTTAAGTGAAAGACTCCTTCTACTAAGGCTGTTTGTAGGTGTCCCGCTGCTTAAATGATACCATTTTTGTCACAGCAGATGCCCAAATAACCCTGGATGTTCAGTCCCAGCTCCCTGCATCCTCCTCTGTTCCCAGAGCTGCTCCCCGCTCATGACAAACCAAACGTTCATCCACCCCCACCTCCCCGGCTGCTCCCACCAGCTCATCCTGCTTCGCTTCAGATGTGCACAGACCCGTTATCCCACAGCGAGAGCTCCCTCAGCCTCCGCACCGGTGTGGGCTTTGTGGTGGGACACGAGGGAGACCTTTGCCCTCTAGCTTTGCCCACACACGGAGCACCTGCAGGGCATCTCAGTCGTGGGGAGCTCTGGTGTCCAGCAAGACCTGCGGTCGGCCAAAGCTCTTCCCACACACGGAGCAGCTGCAGGGTCGCTCCCCAGGGTGGACCTCTGGTGCTCAGTAAGGTGGGATCTGTGGCTGAAGCTCTTACCCACAGTCAGGGAAGTGATAAGGTCTGTCGTATGAGTGGCTCCTCCGATGCTTGCTCAGATCTGAGCTCCACTTGAACCTCTTCTCGCACTCGCAGCAGCACCAGGGTTTCTCGCCCGCCTGGATCCGCTGGTGCATCACGAGGTCTGACCTGGCTGAAGCTCTTCCCAGGTTTCTCCCCTGGGTGGATCCTCTGGTGCACGCTCAAGTGACAGCTCCCACCAAAGCTCTCCCCACATTTGGGACACTGAGAGGTCCTCTTTGCATCCCGTCTCCTTGCCATGTCCTTTCCCAGCTGCCTCTCTGGCCTGCATTGCCTCTCCCAGGGTGTTTCCTGCTCAAGGCTCTGGGAAACTTCTTTAGCTCTTACCCAGAGTAACCCAGAGGGATCTGCCTGCCCAAGATGCGGTGGTTGGGGATCCTCCTCCTTCTTCTCATTCACCGCTCCATCACGTGTGCAGGAGGATACGGAGTGAGGGAAAAAAGCAGACAAAAGTCATCCCCTTTGCTAATGGAAAAAGGGGAAAATGGAAAGACCCAGTTATGACTTGCTAGACAGACTGAACAAAATGAGATGAATTCACCTCCGGACCTCCATCTTGGGGGAGCTACAGCTGGGTGTCAGCCGGGCCAGGTGGGAACCCGTGAGCAATGCTTGCCCTGAGGACACCGCAGCTGCGGGGCCCAATCCTGACCTGAGTGGGGTGAAGTTGCACTGGGAGAGCTCCTGGGGCCGTGGTGGGAATCCAGCTGCGTGCGTCAGGGATGGGTGATTTCTCTGGACATTTAGGTGGCTCCTCACCCGTGTGGAGGTCTCTCAGGACTGCCCTTCCCTCACAGCCTTGGCAATCTTACCTTCACTACAGTTCCTCCCCACATTGCAGCCGAGAGAGAGCTCAGGGTTGGGAGTTCGAAATGCTACTCTGGAGAAAGAAGAGAAGCAAAACTCAGGCTCTGCGGTTACTGTGGCACAGAGCCGGCTCCCGATGTGCTGCGTGAGTAGATAGTCACACTGAAGCAAAGTGGAAGGGAACTGGGGGTGTCCGAGTCTCCCTAGATAAGTGGCTCCCACTGCAGGACATTCAGGGATCTCCACACAGTGGAGCATTTCATGACTGGCATGCCCGTGTGTGCCACCTCTTCCCCCTGCCTAACCCAGCTGAGACACAAGCCCTTTCTGTGCAGTGCTGGGAAGAGAGGGCTATATAACACCTATGAGACATAATGAGCTTTGTCTGGGGAGGCACCATGCCTAAAAAGCTTGCAGAAATGCCAACAGCCCAACCACGCTGGGGAGCTTCTTGGGACGAGGCTTCATTGGCATCTCCACGGTATCAATAAATGTCCTCTTCAGGGTGGGGTGGGGTTGCCTGGAAAGCTCAGGGTCTCTCACGTGGTGTCCAAGCACCGCAGGACTGGTCCTCCTGAAATCTCAGGAGCCAGAGGACTGAGAAAGATTGAGACTTCCTTTCTCCACATCTGCTCCCCCAACCACAGTCCCACCCACTCAGCCCAGGGAACATCC
>NW_005843452.1:0-7387 GCF_000455745.1 Alligator sinensis
GGGGGGGGGGGGGCATGTGCCCCCCCACATCAGTTGCCTGTGCTGGGGCTGATGGGGTTTTTTTGTTTTTGTTTAATTTTGGGTTTTGTGTATTTTTTTTTCTATAGTGTCCAAAGTTAATTCCTGCGCAATTTAGAGATCCACTGTCATTTCTAAGCCTTTTTTTTCCCTGCAGTGCCGCTGCCTAACCAGTCGTTCTTTGATGTGCACATGCACATTTGATTTCTCCCTCTGAAGTGCAGTACTTTTCACTTGTCTTTTAATGAAGCTGATCTGATTGAAGAATCTTTCTGTCCAGTGTATCAGGATTGAGGTTAAGGTCTCCTGTTCTCCGAACGCTTGCAGCCCCTTCCAGCACGATGCTGCTTTAACATGAGTGTACTCACGTGTGTCCCTCTTTTCCATTGACTATGCTGACTATTTCTGCTCCCAGTTCGGCCCAGAATGAAGTAAATGGAGTCTGCCTCCAGAGAAATTCAACTTTTGTAATTTCTCTGGGATTCATTTCCAAATCGATGTACTTTGTATAAATGGTGTATTGACAGAGGACCCCCCTACAAACAGGCAAAAGAGGAAAATAGTGCTATTGAAAATCCACACTGGGTTCAGTTGTAAAAACAAATCCAACCCCCCCCCCCCAAAAAAAAAAAAACCCTTCCAACACGTTGGTCCTTGTTTGTTATAGCACTTGAGTTTTAGTGTTAGTACCCTAGTGCCAAGCACCACATCCTGCAACGTAATCACAAACCAGAACAAGACAACCCTTATATTAAGGAGTTTACAGTGTAAAGTTAAGAGCCGGAGATAGATGCAGAAAGGCGGCGTGTCAGAGAATAATTAGACAATATTGGTCATAGAACAGGGAATTCTCTTACCAAAAGTCTAACTATTGCCAAGTTGTTTTCTAAGCACAGCCAGTGAGAGTTTTGAGAAGGGGGGAGAGGTACTTTGCAGCTGATTACAGAGAGATCTTTCCTAGCATATGGGACATCCGGGAGGAAGCACAAATGCCCTGTTTTAGAAGTTAGTGAGTGGGCAATACAAGTTGCCCTTGCCCAACTGAAGGTGGGAGTTGACATTTGATAGCAAAAGATGCTGTAATCCAACAGTCTGTATGCCATTTAATGTGATCTAGAGTAATCTGGTGCCCATTTAATGGATGGGGAAAACTAAGGCGCAATGGTTAACTGGCTTGCGTGCAATCATGCAGCAAATTGGTGACAACAGAGACTTGTTAGCATATGGGAGAGAGCATGTTAACAAGCTTGGACTAGTGCTGTTGTGGGAGTGGCTGTGCCGTGCCTGCGTTAAACTAATGAACATGCCTAGTGTGAGCCAAAAGTTTTCTGGAAGCATGAGCAGCCTTTGAATGAGCTGCCTGAACAGCTGTGCCTTTTCTTCAGTGTGCAGTTTGGACTTCAGCGCTTGTTAAACGTTGTGGAATCGGATTCTGTTTCTAGTTTTAACCATTGGCTTGTAGGTCTTGTCTAGGCTATAATTTGCAACCATATTTTAAGTCGTTAACTAACAGGGTGGAACAAGGACCAGGTGCCTGTTGCTTACAGAGGTGAACATACATCATAAACAGATGTGCATGTTAATACCCATTATTCACTGTGGTGTTACCTGTCAATTTGGTACTGCTGGGTGTTCCCCTCGGTGCCATGAAAAACCATGTTTATTTCCCCCATCATGCTCCTTGTTCCAGACAGTTTGAGAGAGACCTTCTGTCTCCAACCTACATAACAACAAAAGTAAAATATAATTAGGCTGTGGCTTTTGCAAGGAACCTAAAAATGAAATAGCAGCAAGAATGAAAGTTGTCTTTTTCACCATGCAGGTGTTCACTTTGCAACGGCAAAATGTTATTACTGTTCTCACTTTATGAACAGGCCATTCAAGAGTCGTAGCAGGAGTGGATTTTAGTGACTAGTTTCTTTTTTTCTTTTTTTTTTTTTTGTGGCCAACAACAGCTGTAAGCAAGCAAGGTAGAAACCAGGACTGTCCAGGTTAGTGGAGGTTTATAACAGCAACGTGTACATCTTAGTTTCTTTCTAGTCCCATCCTTTCATCCGTGCATGTACTTGGGCCATTGTAGTTTACTGCCTATACTTACTAATAAAGGGTGGGAAGGCTCCTGTATTTAAAAAAAATTTTTGGTTCCTTGTCTTCAGTTTATATGGAAACCGATCAGCGTAGTGACCCATCATTGGGCAGCCTTTCCTGGGGCATGGGAAGCAGGCTCCCTGAAGAAAAGAAGAACGGCTGTTAATGACAGATTTTTTCATCTCAACTCTTGGGAGACTCAGGCTTCAGATGAGGATTGCCCTGTTCCTGTCCAATTCTAAGCAGTCGCCTGCATCTGGGGTATTTAACCACCGTGTTTCCAGTATCATCGTGTCTTCCCGTTATTTATCCTCACGCGTGTGATAATGAAATGAGCAGATATGTACACCCATTAAGTGCAGGGGGGATTTAATATCCATGTAGCTGTGGCCCCAAGCCCCTCTAACAGAAGGCATAGGGAGAACCTATGCCCACGTTGCACTTGACATAGTACAGGGAGAAAGGGGGTGAAGCTAACTTTCAGTTAAGTTTATATGCACTCTGATCTGGAATCGGTTCATCCTTATAATAAAGTAGAGACACCTATGGTCTGCTTGTGGCTCCTGGATCCTGTTCTTCCCGCCACGAATTGCAGTCGGGCATCCCTACATGGCTGCACTTATTTTCACTGGCTATACACCCAGTAGCAAATAGAGGTGCACTGATATATCGGATCAACACCGATATAAGAAAAATTGACTGTATTGGCAGTCGGCTTTTTTTGGCTGATGTGGCTGATTTAATGCCACCAATAAATGCCCCGTGCATGCGCGCAGCTGCAGTGCAGCATGCAGGCGGCCAGGAGAGCAGCGCGGCAGTGTGGAGAGCAGCCGGGTCCAGCTGGCGAGGGTGTTGTGAGGGAAGAGGGGTCGGGGGGCGCAGATTGAGGCCCCCACGGTGAGGGAGGTAGTGGGGCTGGGGCAGGTGCCGTACAAGTGGAGTGGAGAACAAAGCTGCGAACAGCTTGTCTGGGGGACATGGGGAGGGGTAGGTGGCTCTGGTCACTGTGCACACCCCAGGAGGGCATGGGGGGGGGGGGCATGTGCCCCTGGATCTGCATGCGGGACAAGGGTGGGCTGCCATTGTGGGCTGGGACCGGGGTGCACTGGGCTCTTCCTGGTGGGGGACCTTGGCCAGGCTGTGCTCAGGATGGGCAGTGGAGGAGGGTTAGGAGGGCTATGGCAAATTTTGGTGTGGCTGCAGGTCCCCTTCCCCCATAACCCGCTTCCCAGTGCTGCTGCCATCCGCCCCAAGCACAACCCAGCCCAGCCCAGCCCATCCTCCTATTAGGAAGAGCTTGGCACTGCCCTGGCCCCAGCCTGCATTGCCCCGTGCAGAATCCAGGGGCACATGCCCCCCCATGCCCTCCCAGGGTGCATGCAGCGGTGGGAACTGTCCCCGCACCCCCCAGAGGAGCTGCTTGCAGCTACATCCCCCCACTTTATCCCAGCTGTGCAGGCCCTGCCCTTGCCCCAGTCTAGCTCCCTCCTTCACTGTGGGGGCCTCAATCTGCCCCCCATGCCCTTTCCCCTACAACAGACTTACGAGCCAAATGCCTTTCTCCAAGCTGCCCAGTTGCATATCAGAATCGGATCAGCATTGGCTGATTTATGGCCCGTTAAAAATCATCCATTGGTATCGGCTCAAAAATTCTCTATCAGTGCACTGCTAGTAGTAAAGGCCAGGCAGGAAATGGCGTAGGACAGATAAGGCTTCCCATATACTAGTAGCATCATCAAGGCAGAAGGATTTTGCCAGTGGAGGAGGGGGATCAGGCGGGAGAATCAAGATCTGTCCCTCCATCCTATCGCATCCACTCCTCCTCCAGCTGGCATTGCTTCTCTACTGCTTGAACTTCATTCTTGCCCACATCCCGATCCCAGTCGGACACTGGGAGATGACAAACAACGCAGTGCTTGCATAGCGTGTGATGTTTGCTCATCAGGAATGTGGAAATGCTGGGTTTTTAAGCAGTGACCCAATCCTGGACTGCTATGCTTACCGACTGGAAGGAGTCATATGTCACACAGGGATAACCAAGGAATCCATCAGGGTGCAGGATACTTTCTAAATAAAACTCATGGCTGCGTGAATGATGGCACCAAATAACGTTGAACGTCTCTGTTGAAACATAGTGATGAGAGTTGTTTTTCAGGTACCCTGCTATGTTTGGCTACGTACAATATTTGCTCTTAGAATGGTAAAATTTCTGGCTGGCACAATAGTATCATCATGTATTATCCTTATGTGAATCTTACCTGATTATAATATCATAGGAGAAGCTTGTTGCCTCAAATGACCAATGCACTCATTTTTCCCTATCTGGAGAATTTAGCTCAAACCTTCTAGAGACCCTGAGTTTATTGATTGTGTTTGTCCCTATTAGGATAACAGCTGCACAACATAATACCACTTTTAGTGCCACACCTGGCTGCACAGCTTTATTCTAACCCTCAGCGATCTGCCTTCTTTTTCTCCCCCTCCCCAAGTGTGCATAAAGCAAGGTTAATTTTTAAAACAAGTCCCTAACAAACTCTCTTTTGACATCTCTGTTCAGGCCTGCAGGGTGAGCAGACCTGTGCAAATAAAGTATTGCAGAGTGTTGAAATAAGTTTACCGTCAACTAAAGATTCAGAATCCACGTCTTCCCGATTAACACATCCAGGCATTGAATGTCCTCCATTTGGGTAAAAGTCAAGGTCTCCTGTGGCTTGATACATCCCAAAACCTATGATAAATGCATAGTAAGAACTGCAGATAACTTAGTGCCAGGACTGCCACTGCAAACATTTGCTTGCACGTAGGACATTTTGGTGCCTTACCTATAACAGGAGAAAGGGCAGCATTACTATGAATCACATCGACAAATAATGCATCTGAAGGGTCCAGTCGGACTTCAGGAGGGGCTCCTTCAAAAAACAGTCCAGCAGGGTCCAAGCCTAAAGAAAATCACAATATTTGCGGGGTGGGGGTGGAGTGAAATCGTACCTTAACTTCTCCCCCCAGTGTAGATTATCACTTTGAAATGCAACATAAAGCTTGTTGAATACTGGCTTGAATTTCTCCAAAACCAAATGGACTAAGGCTGCATTACAGTGCGACAAACACTTTAACGTAATGCATTTTTGGCCATTGTGAGGTACGCTCCAAGCAACTCCTGAAATTAATAAGTGCACAAGGAGAATTAAGCCTCAGCATCTCTTTTCTTACTAGCCTCACGCTGGGTCTCAACTTCTTTAAAGGAAGTCTTTCTGTAAATTCATCCCAACACCAACGAAATCCTTTCTGTTCGACCTTATAGTGTTGTATCAAGAGAAGAAGGTATTAACTCTTCATTAGGGTACCTGATGAAGAATGCCTTGCATTCGAAAGCTTGTCTAACTTTATCTCAACCAGTGAAAGGTATCACCTTAAAAATCCTTGCCTCAGAGAAGAATGGGATTTAAGACAGTGGTTTATCTGGATTTTCAGGGGGTATGAATTGAAAAATGAGGGTGTTCTAGATCTGAGGTGTGTTTTGTATTACAGTAACACCTGCTGAGATGCTCTCGCAATCAAATGAGAGGAGGGAAGTATTACCCCCATTTTACAGGTATGCAGAGAGATTGTGTGGCTGAAGGTCACACAGAATATCACGAGGCAGAGTCAGGACAAGCCCTGTTGTCTCCAGAGTGGTGGTCTGATGCTATGATCATAAGGTCATCTGTTTGTAAGTAATACTAATGACATAATTACCATATTTTTCTTGGATCCAACACATACCTGAATAAAACATGCACCTTGTATTTTGGAAGGCAGAATGTAGAGAGAAAGTTTTTTCCATGGTCATGGCCACCTATGTGACAGGGTAATCCTCATGGGAACAGTGTGTCCAGGAAGTGTAGCAGCTGCCTCATCCTGCCGGTCCGCTGGGATGCCACACTTCTTGGATGCTCTAGTTCTGGGAGACTTGCTCTCCGGCCCCCTCGACATGTACAGGTAAAGGCACAATGAGATCTAATGTGCAATTCACACAATTGTGCCTCCTGCCATGCCATATGTGCATGGCAGAAGGTGCGATTGTGGGATCTTACATTAAATCCCATTGTGCCTTATTGCTGGTATGATGTGAGCCTGCTTCCGGGCTCCTCTTGCACCAGCAAGAAACAAGCTCTTGCAGCTGGGAGCCCCCTCAGCTATGGGGGTGCCCCATGTGCCCCCTCTCCCCATGACAAGGAGATTGTTGTTGTGGTGATCTCCCCATCCAGGGGGTTGCACAAAATCCCCAAGGGCAGGGAGATTGCTGGAATGGTGATCTTTCCATCCCAGGGGTTTCATGTACCCCTGGGGCAGAGAGATTGCTGCAGTGGTGGTCCTCCCTTCCCAAGGGTTTTGCATACCCCTAGGGCAGGGGATCACTGCAGTGGTGTTCCTCCCTTCCCAGGGGTTTCACGCAGTCCCCGGAGTAGAAGGATTGCCACAGTGGCAATCCTCCTGTCCCTGGGGTATTGCACCCCGCTGGGGTGGGAGGATCGCCAGGAGGCACACTTGGGACCCAGCATCTGCTGCTGTGGGACTCTGGAGCCTGGCAGCTGCAGGTGGCTGCTGGGACCCAGAGTCTGCAGCTGTTGGGGAGTCCCCAGCAGTTGCAGGACTCCTAGCCCTGGCTGGACAAGGTGCACCCCTGTAGCTGGGAGCCCACAGTTGATGCATGCAAATTGAAGCTCTACAGCAACCAGCTATAATAGTAGTACACATTTTTGAACTTCTTATCATGTAATAGCTACTTTGCATGTGGAGCTGGTCTCAAGGTAATTGCACAATTAACCAGTTAATTGTGCAGTAACTGCAATGGGTAGAGGGGACCTATGTCATGCAAGGCTAGGCCCCAGACCCTTGCAAAGTTACTTCTTTACGGTAAGCAGTTCTTTATGTAAGTTTTTGTAAATAGTGTTGCTTCCACATCACAAGCCTCATTGAGATACTACTAGCAGCTCACTTGCTGCTTTAGGCACAAATTACAGTGTTCAGCCAATAGTTATGGCTATAGGAGGGTTAACACAGGACTGCCATCTTGGCAGCTGCATGCCATGTCCAGCATCTCCAGGCTTGCTGCTTTTCCAGTGAAGAAAATGGCGTTCCCTACTTAAAACGTTGTCCCTGGTTTGGGGGGATTGATTTTTTTGGGGGGGGGGAAATGTGCATGCTTTGTGAGAAAATATGGTACACCTAATACGTCTGGAGAAGACTTCTTATGAAGGAGCCACCATGCAGCTCGGAAACCCAGCTGCAGTCTCTGCGG
>NW_005843452.1:7418-12349 GCF_000455745.1 Alligator sinensis
GCATTCCTGTTGTTACTGCTAATCGATCCAGGAAGCTATTCTGTAGGGTGCATCAGAAGGACACTATGAATGAAGCTTAAGTTTTTTGCTTTGCAAGTAGATTGTAAGAGATGGCATTAAGAGTGGGGACAATGTACAGTATTTGCCCATAACATCTCAAGCTTAAGACATGTGCCAATCTTCTGTATTTCAGCAATTTTTATAATTCCTTTGGTACTTTTGGTCTGAAGCAAAGCTGAGAGCATGGTTTTCAAATAACCAATGAAATGGATGTTTACAAGCCTGTATTGTAGTTAATTCAGCTTTTGAATTAGGATATTCACTTAGTCATTAGGAGCAAGATGAAGTCTGTAGCAACAACAGAAATGAGAGGCTAAATTCAGTAGATTCAGTTGGTCTAGGGGTTTACAAGTTTCTTCCCTATTAATAAGGATACCATGCAGTGTCTCCACTTCTGACTAGCCTACCTGTTATTCTTTTGATGCCTTTTATCCTTCTTCCTGCTTCTCCTGCGGCATGTGCACCGAGACTATGGCCAATGATGTGGACTTGTGAAGGGGGGTATCTATGCGTTTTCTGATTGGTTTAAAAAAAAGAGGAAAATGGAATAAATGTCAAGCATAGCGACTGCTTTTCTCATAACTTATAAGGCCAGAAAGGGATTATGATTGTTTAGTGCAACTTTCTGCAAAAAAGACGGTGAAACTTCCTTGAACTAATTCATCTCTAAACAAGCATGCGACTTTTTTAGAAAGAAATTTCATCTTGATTTTAAAATTTTTATTAAAGGGAGTCCACAGGGACTTTTAGTGTAAGTTATTCCAGTGGTGCACTATCCTCCCTGTTGTGGACCTTATTTCTACGCTGAATATGTCTAGCTTCAACTCCCATCCATTTGATATTTTTTTACCTCTGAATGGGAGAGCCTTCATTTATTAAATTGTTGTTCCCTGCGTAGCTACTTAAAGACTCATCGTGTCACCTGGTACCCCTTTTTTTTTTTTTTAAGTTTGGAAGAGATGAAGCTCACCTACAGCTGTGCAGAGAGAACATTTCTAGGCCTTAGCACCTCTGGGAACCATATAGGCCCCTGCAGATGTAAGTGGAACTGAACTGGCGCACTGGTTGTTTGAAAAGATTAAACTTACCCTGGAATTCAAAACTTTAATGATATCCATCATGACTCTTCATCGGGTGCCTGAGATCCACATCTAACTTTCTTATTCATAGACCAGCATAAATGCACACGTCTTCAGGGTTTCTCTCTTTACCATGATGTCAAGCTTAGTGCTAGGTATTTCCCAGGATTCTTGTTAACCATTTAGGAAGCCACCTTGGTTTAATGTTTTGTCTGGAAAGCCCCTTAACTAACTAATTAATCACATCTTTAAATAGTAACCCAGTGATACATTCGTGCAATGAATGGCATGAGAAAACTGAGAAAGTCACAAAATTATTACACACACTTTTGTGGCTGGTTCCCATCATACTGTAAATTGGACATGTGGTTGGTGCACTCCTGGGGCTGGGAGTGCCAATCGGCTGATCGGCACCCCCATCCCGCAGAGTGCCAGTTCACTCATTGGTTCTTTCAGCCTCCAAAGCACCAGTCTGCTGATTGGTGCTCTTGGTCTCAGGACCGCACTGGAGCCTTCCTGGGCTCCCCCTGCAGCAGCAACAGGGTGTGATTGCACGTGGCATGGTGGGAGGCATCATTGTTGGGATCAGATCCCATCTTTCCTTTAATTGAACTCTCTCAGAGGCTTAAAGTGTTGCAGGTAAAGAGTTCAGTGCACAAATTCCAGCTTTAAAAGGTCCAAAATGAATGGAAAACATTTCTTTCCTATCATCCATCAATTGTGGAGGTCCAAGCAGAACCAGAAAATTTTTCATTCAGTTTGGCACAAGGAAAAAAGCATCTGACGGGGACCTACCCTTGGTCTGGATCCATGGTTTGGAAGCCAAGGGCTTGGTCTGGCTAGGCTTGAATTTTGTGCCAGTGTTCAGGGTGGTGAGTAGTGACACATGGCATGCAACATACCTGATGGGGCGGGGGGTGAGTAAGACAGTTGGGAGGAAAAAAATCAGTTTACAACCCTGTAAATTGGAAGGGAATACACCTCTGCACACTGACAAAAAGATCCAAGAGTTACTGATGCAGAGATAACACAATGGCAGTGGTTTCGTTATGGGAAAGGTGTTGCAGTGCAAACATTTCACAAAATTTCAGCTGATGTGTGCAAGTCCCCTGCCACCTTGTCACTGCTGTAACTTGTTGGTTTGTCCATGCCTTAAGATCTAATTTGCCTCAAGCATGTTGTAGTAGGAACAGTTCTTTACTAGTCACGTGGCATGCCTCCCCTCCAAGCACGTTTTGCCATCTAGTGGTCTTTTAGGTTAATTTGGTGCCTCTTTCAGTCATCTGATCCCTTTGGGACCAGCGTCACCTCTGTAGCCATGTGAACGTTCACGTTGCCTGTGAGTTGCACATGCAGGTTCAAATCATACTTTTGTGATGTTCCTGAAATAGCGGTATTTTCATAAATGCATTATGGCTAGATGTGAATCTTTGTTGTGGTTATTTTTTTTTAAAGAAGTAACTTAAAATCCTTTAAGCAACTAACAAATAACTTATTTACCTTGAGAGTATTTATGAAATAAGCAATTTCAGCCCCAGTAACACGGATGTTGTTCACTGCTCTGATATACGTGTCTTTTGCACCATCTTCCCAGTCCACAGCAATACAGTTCACATCTTCCACTTGTAGTAAGAGCTGGTGGGTGCAAACAGAAAGCCAAGAATATATGAAAACGTGCCATAAGAAATTATGATTCAACTTCAACCAAAACGAATGTATTAACTAGTAACTTGAATCATTGGGTTTCCTGCTTTTCAAAGGACAACTCTTTACAAGAGTACC
Source organism: Alligator sinensis (assembly GCF_000455745.1). Taxonomy (NCBI): domain Eukaryota; kingdom Metazoa; phylum Chordata; order Crocodylia; family Alligatoridae; genus Alligator; species Alligator sinensis. The sequence continues at coordinate 10,340 of NW_005843452.1, forward strand.
TACATTCACTAAACCAAGGGTCTTTCAGAATAATGCACACTGCACAGTGTGCCAATAATGCATTTCATGCATAGGTGTCTGATTTGTTACAAGTGACAATCAAAATATTTTTCTCCCTTTCTCCTCCCAGCTATGTATGGGAATTATTTAGGATCACAATTATCCAGCAGTTCCTATCAACTGTGCAGCAATTGCAGTATAGTATATATTACGTGATTTATGGTTCTATTAAACTTGTTTATGAAGTAGGCAGGTTTTAAGCTGTTTTTGAAATCTTGCACAAGGTATGTAAAACTGAAGAGCTCAGAACTGAATGGGAGATGCCTACAAGAGCACATAAAGCTAATGCTTAATCTCATCTACACAGTCCTACAAAAGTCAAGGATTTTCACTTCTAACTGTTTGAAGCCTGATTTGTGTACAAAGGAAAAACCAAAAGCAGAAAGAACGTAATTAAGGCACAGACTGAGTGAGGCAGGAAAATATATGTTGAAACCCGAGAGCTGCTTCAGTGAAAGTTGCTGATAGCTCAGCACCCCTCAAGATTTTCAGGGTTTTTCTCTCTCATTTCTTATCGTGATTTGGCATTTAATACAAATGCTAAGGTTTTGGTTATACAATTGATTTTGTGAAAATTCTGTCAAGTTGTACAAACTGCAAAATGTACAAATTAAGAGGTCCTTTAAGTCCAGGCATTTCTACTGAGGGAGACTTGCATTAAGCTGGTGGCTATGGGTTTGGGCTGGGATGCATGACGTTCAGGTCCAGTTCACTCCTTTAATCTGATTCAAAGTGTTCTGGGTTGGAAAAACTGCTCAGAACCAGGCTGTAGAGTCTCCTTTGTCCCACGTGACCAGAAAGGTCCATGGAAACATTTTAGCTTTGATTAAATTGATGTATTGGTTAATACCTGCTCTCCATTAACAATGTCAGATGGATTTCAAAGTAGAAGCTGAATATTGGTATTTAAATATTAGCTATTGAATATAGCTGCAACTATAATACTGAAATTTGGAAGATAGTCTCTCATACCATGCACATGTGTACCACCCAGGTATTCTTTGCGTTGCTTTTGAATCCATGTACAATGAAGCGGGTTCTTCTATGGAAGGAGAAATTCGAGTTTTTGATGGTTGAAGGATATATTGCAGAGAGAATCTGTTATGAGTAAAATCATTAATGATCATTAAGACCTTTTTTGTCATTCTCTTAAAGTGGTTGCACAAAAAAGTGCTCCATGTGTGGGGAGTATGCCCCCTGCGTGGGAGTTGGAAACTCACCTGAGTGGTCAGTATTTTCAGCTGTTGGAGCATGGGGACATCAGCTTCTTCCCATAGCTTCCCCAACCCATCCTCAAGTCCTCTATCATGCCTAAAGGAACCATACTTCCCATACTGCTTCTGCTGCCCTAACCCATTTAATCCATGAAAAGGTCATTTTATTTTGCAGAGCATCTTAGCAGCATAAGATAATACTCAAAAGTCAGAAATTGGAGGTGTACAATTTATGGAAAATTCAGCTTCTGCTCTGGCCCGGTGATGCTGCTGCATGGCCAGGTGGGGGGCCAGAATTCCCATATGCTCTGAGCCTAGGAGGAACAGAGCTGGAGCCAGAGCCACACCTGACCGTAAGTATCTTGGGCCAGAGAGGCTGGGGAGGGACAGGTGTGGAGCAGAGGCTGGGGGACAAACTGCAGGAGGGCAGATGGAGGAGGCAGCGGCTGCTTGGGGGTGGGCAGCAAGGGGCACAGGATGCAGGGGGCAAGTGGCAGGGAGACAAGGGAGCCACCTGCACCCCCCACCACATACCCTTCGGCTGCTGTTGCTTTCCCTGCTGCTAGGGAGAGGGAAGAGGAGGGAAAACTTAAGATGACCCTCTGATTAGATTCTATACATGGAAAACTATAACCAATTTAAATTTGGAGTCATCTTAAATTTCAAAGTAGATTCATAGATGTTAGGGTCGGAAGGGACCTCAATAGATCATCGAGTCTGACCCCCTGCATAGGCA
>NW_005843452.1:12869-13405 GCF_000455745.1 Alligator sinensis
GCTTTTCTGATGGCTTCGTCACACTGCCAACTCATGTTCATCTTGGAGTCCACTAGGACTCCAAGATCCCTTTCCACTTCCGTGCCACCCAGCAGGTCATTTCCTAGGCAGTAGGTGTGCTGGACATTTTTCCTCCCTAGGAAAATGTAGTCTTGAATTTGGATAAATACAGTACTTAAGAGCCCAAGGTTTTAACTTTTAGGAATGAGCATAATGTTGGGAGTTAGAGAGATAGGTGCCAAGTACATGGGGGCCTGAGAGCTCAGGCCCCCTTTGGGAAGAGGCCATGGTGACCTCCCATCCCCAGTTGAAGATTGATAAACCCTGGTTGCTGTGGACCCGTGCAAGGGGCTGTGGGAAGCAGGATGCATGGGGTGACATGTGCAGGTGCACATATGCACGTGGCCAGGAATACAGCCCCAGGCATCAGTGGAGAGCAGCTCCCCCAGCTGCCTGCAGGTAAGTCGGTGGAGGATCAAGGCCCCCACAATGAGGGAGGGAGTGGGGTAAGGGCTGGGCCAGGGGGTGATGTTCAG
>NW_005843452.1:13415-25989 GCF_000455745.1 Alligator sinensis
GGGTCCGGGGCCAGGGTGGGGAGCGAGACAGAGCCACAACTGGCTTGTCAAGGGGGCTGGTGGAGGGGTGGCTCCCTGCTGCTGTGCACACTCCTGAGGAGTGGCGCATGGAGGGGCACATGCCCCCCAGATTTGTGCACTGGTTGGGGACAGATGTGGGCTCAGGCCTTCCAGCCCTGCTGCCCTCACCTGGGAGCCCTGCACCGGCCATGCTGCCATGGCAAGGTGTCCCCCGCCTGCCCAGCAGCAGTGGGGGCAGGGGTGGTGGACTTGTGTCCCCACTGCTGTCGGGTGGGCAGGGGGAACCTTGCCATGGCTCGGGGCTCTCAGGAGCAGGGGAGCAAGACAGGGAGCCTTGAGCCTGCAGTGGGCAGCCTGCATCCACCCTCTACCCCCCACGGGCTCCGCTCTGCCATGGGGGCGAGGGGGGCACCATCTTAGCCGCCCCCTGACAAAAATAAAAGCCAGCGCCTATGGTCAGAGACAGATCCTGTCTGAGCCCCAAGCTGGGCCTCTTTACATCAATTTCTTTGGAAGTAGAATAATAATATGCTATCTTCTGGGGTGCTTTTGCCCACGTAGAATGCTTCATAACTATTGTATTATTTTTCACTTTTTAATATAGGTTCTGCATATAACTATTCCTCATACTATTTCTTTTCTTTTACTCCAAATGACTTAAATATATCTGTCTACAGCTGCAGCTGACAACAAATCTTGACTTTTTATTCCCTCAACTCCTTTTCTCATGGTGAGTGACATGGTCTTCCTAATGGTCTAGTGAACCCTGGTAGGTGCAACTGGTTCATAATGTTAAAATAGAGATAGGTCTTACCTGAAATCTATTTCTAATTTCTTTGGTGTAGAGTGAGAAGGTGATGTTCACACCTTCTGGAGGGTCAGGCAAACCTGGCAGAAGTCTCCCTGCTATTCCAGACCATGGTGGTTTATCTGAAAAGCAGCCGATTCTTTCATAGCAAACTTCTTTGCCTGCGGCACAAAAACCATCTTATAATTGTTTTCAAAACTGTTACAGTCCTGTGGTGCATTTGAGGTTGGTAACAACTTTAAAAAGTTCTGGGCTTGGGCATCTGGTTTTATCACTGATGTGAAAGTTCAGATTTATTCTTCAACCTATTTGTGGGTATTAGCTGAAGCAAATAAGACGGGATATTAGTGACTCATGATTCAATAAATAAATAAGATGAGGGGACTTAATGTTAGGTGCCAGCTCCTGATTTGTATGTCTAGGAGTGAAGACTTCAGCTGCTGCCCCTGCTGCTCCCTCCCCCCAATAACAAAGAGTCTATATGAGTTTCAGTTAATTTTAAACATGCTTCCTCTGAGCAGGCGAGCCGCTTTGATGCCACATATTCATTCAGCTTTTTGCCTCGGACACTGTTCATTACACCACGCATTCATTTCACTGGGCCATTTACCAGAAACAGCCCTAATGTAAACTAGGTGTGTGCACAGACCATTGCAGAAGCAAGGTGCAAAAGTGCAATGATATTAAGAATATGAGCGGTGCATTGCCCTTGTGCTATAAACTATAGTATGACTTCAGTGCAAAGCAATGCTTTTATTTGCCTTGTAACTTTTTGCTACATGAAAATGTGACTGAATTCAATATCCATGATGCAGTTTTCATAAATACGGTGTCTTACCTGCTGTTGAGCCAAGGAGAGAGAAAGCAGTAATCCAAAGTCCAATCATCTGAAGTAAACTGAATACTCCTGTTAAGTCCATCAAAAGCATTTTATTTAGACACCAACAGACTTAAAATCATTTAATCTTTTTAAAAAGTATGTAGTACAGTAATGCTATCCCAGGAGCAAACAGAACAAGAATAGAATATTAATGTATAAATTAATGCCTGGAATAAAGACAGCAGCAAAGCAAGCTTTTGCCTGGCCTTTATTCCTAAAATATCCCATCTTCAGTTAAAGCAGGGGTGGGCAAAATGCGGCCATTCTATCCAGCCCACGAGGCCCCTAAAAATTTTAGAAAATTAATATTTATCTGCCCCTGGCTGCCTGTCATGTGGCCCTCAATGGCTTGCCAAAACTCAGTAAGCGGCCCTCCGTCTGAAATAATTGCCCGCCCCTGAGTTAAAGGATAAGAGGAAAAAATGCTCAGTATAATTTAAATGAAATATGTCTGGAAATTTATGGTTCTAGAAGGATCAAGATCTGAAAACAACTGATCAGTAATTTTATTAGCATTGCAGATGCTCCAGAGTAATTGGTCACTAATGTAAATAGTATGTGGTCTCAGTGGTAGCATGAAACTGTTTTATTTGTTTGTCACCTCATCGGCAGATTACACCTTTCTCTCCTATTCTTTTGTGTTATGCAAGGCTATTTTCTGATCCCAGTCTCTATGCTTAATCTGATGTTGCATTCACCTCCCAGCACCTTTCTCGGGGTGCCTCGTGTTCACAAGGAAAGCAGGATCGCTGGTGCTGAAGGCTCTGATTATTCCTCTGAAAAGATGGGCAAAGGCTAGCAGGGAGAAAAGGCAGCAAGGTGGCCCCTCAGATATGAGGAAAAACTTCTTCACGGTAAGGGTGGCCAGAATTTGGAATGGGTTCCCAAGGGAAGTGGTGCTCTCCCCTACCTTGGGGGTCTATAAGAGAAGGCTGGATAGGCATCTGGCTGGGGCCACTCCTTCCTGCCCAGGGCAGGGGGTCGGACTTGATGATCTGCTGAAGTGCCTTCTGACCCAAACATCTATGATCCTATGATGGCTGGTGGTAGAATAGCTGTTGTGACCTACAACAAATGTGTCCTTTATTTTTCTTGCCTGAAACAGAGGATTTCTTCAGTGTGATTTGCAAGGTGATGGCTATACTGAAAGGAAGAGTATGTTACTTAGAAGAACATAGACAAACTTTATGGAGCAGCAGAGACACTGAGAAGATAAGAATATAAGTGCCATATTGGGTCAAACCAATTTAATCTACCATCTAGTCTAGTATCCCATGTCTGATAGGTGATCTACCTGACCAGGAAGGAGGTTCTGGCCGGGAGCTGTGGGGCTGTTTTCCTGTCCCTTGTCCATTTATGTCTCTTGGCAAAATTTCACTGGGCAGTGGGTACTGCCCAGTGTACTTTGCGTGGTGTTGTCCCTCCTTGATGCGCTCGTTTTGAACCTCTGACCTGCACTCCCATCCCTGTTTTGTTGTCTCAAGCAATCAGTGATGTGCCCTTAGTGGCCCCTCTCATCAAGCGGGGGGGCAGTTATAGCTCTACTTGGTGGACTCTGGACCACGTTCTGGAACGGCATATCATAAGGCTGATCTCCCAACCTCCCTTATCTCACCTGGGGTGACTTGCCATGCGCCAGAGCATGCATGCCAGGGTGGGGGCATACCCTCATGGGAACATGCCTTTTTTGTGCAACCAGGAGAATATTATTTCTTGACTGGCACTGATGCAGCCACTATCCAGTTCTGAGTGCCCCACAACAATTCAGGGAGGATGTTGATAAATTGGAGGGGTTGTGGAGAAGGCATACCAGAATGATCCTGGGAATGGAAAACATATGCTAGAGAAGAGATTTAAAGAACTTGGCTTGCTCAGCCCAGCAAAATTAAAAGCCGAAAGCGGAAATAGAAGACTGTTTTCCATAAATATGGCAAATGAAGGCAAAATACAGGGGTGACTGGGGCCTTGTGCAGAGATTTGGTTCTTTCTGGGAGAGTTGCTGTTCTCCCAGGAGAGACCACAAGTGTACAGCTGTTTAGGTTTTTTCTCCCAGAGTAAAAATGGCCTTTCCAGGAGAAAAATAACCTGGAAACAACCAAGGTTAAATTACTCCCAGGAGAGATTTTGGGGTTTTTTTCTGCCAAAGCAACTGTCTGTATATGCCGTGGCTTCTCTCAGAACAGGACATAGTCCTCCAGAATCTCTTCTCTCCCCTGCTTCTACAATTATGTCACTTCCCTGTATCTCTGTTTGGGATTCTCCTGTTCATTATATGTCTTAAACTCTTTATCTGCATCAGACCCTTTCTTAACTCTCACCTGGCTTATGTTTGTGCTTTCATCTTGTGCACTCCCAGTCCCTAGGTACTACAGAAATATATTCCCATTATCTCTTCTTCTGGTACTGTACCTTAAACTTGGGCTTCTAACCATCTCTCCTTTTGCCTTTCAACCCTTTTTCCAAATCTATCCCCTACAGTTTGGCATAGCATTTAGTTCAACACTGGGAGGAACAGAAGGAAAGAAAGGATGGATGGTTTAGTAGTGGTTAAGAAAAATGTCTGGGATCCATTTGGCTTGTTGTCAATTTTCTTTTCCACCACAGATGTCCTGAGAGACTTTTTGCAAGTCCTTTTGGCCACAATCTGAATTCAGTTATTTGGCTCTTGTTATGTAATGGTTTATGCTAGTTCTTTTTGCATTATGTTTTCCTATTTTTGTATAGATCACACTTTACACGTTTTCCAGAGATGGACATATATCTTTTTATGTGCTGTATGAATCGGATCAATACAGTGTGTCTAAAGCTTCATCTCTTGACTCCTATGTTCTAATTTAATGCCAAGGGCCAGACTTTGTAGTAGGTAGATAAGTGTCACCAACTGCCTTTTTTTGATGTCATTGCAAACTAGAAACAAAACCTTCATTCACTATAGACATACCAGAAAATACTAAGATTTCACTATATACCCTCTAAGGCCTCCTCTATATGTGAACATACAGCAGGCCTCCTAGGAAATGACTTTTCAGAATCATATAAAATTAGGGTTGGAAGGGACCTCAGGAGGTCATCTAGTCCAACCCCCTACCCAAAGCAAGACCATCCCCAACCAAATCATCCCAGCCAGGGCTTTGTCTAGCTGGATCTTAAAAAACTCCAAGGATGAAAATTCCACCACCTCTCTGGGTAACCTGTTCCAGTGTTTTACTACCTTCCTAGTAAGAAAATTCTTCCTAATATCTAACCTACACTCCCCTTGCTGCAACATGAGACCATTGCTCCCTGTTCTGTCATCTGTCATGACTGAGAACAGTCCAGCTCCATCTTTTTTCAAACCCCACTTCAGGTAGCTAAAGGCTGCTATTAAATCCCATTTTAGTTACCTCTTTAGACTAAATAAGCCCACTTCCCTCAGCCTCTCCTAATAAGTTATGTACCCCAACCCCTTCACCATGTTTGTTGCCTTCCACTGTACCTTCTCCAATTTGTTCACATCCTTTCTGTAATGGGGGACCCAATACTGAATACAGTACTCCAGATGTGGCCTCACCGGTGCTCAATAAAGGAGAATAATTACTTCCCTTGACCTGCTGGCAACACTCCTACCAATGCAGCCTAGGATGCCATTAGCCTTCTTGGCCAGAAGTGCACACTGTTGGCTCATATTCAGCTTATTGTCCACTGTAACCCCCAGGGCCTTTTCTGCAGAGCTGCTGCCCAGCCAGTCAGCCCCCAGCCTGTACCGGTGCATGGGGTTGTTCCGTCCTAAGTGCAGGACTTTGCACATGTCCTTGTTGAACCTCATGAGATTTCTTTTGGCCCAATCCTTCAGTTGCTCTAGGTCACTCTGATTTCTAGCCCTACCCTCCAGCATATCTATTACACCCCACAGCTTGGTGTCATCTGCAAACTTGCTGAGGGTGCGCTCTGTGCCATCTTCCAGATCATTGATGAGGACATTGAATAAAACTGGCCCCAGGACTGACCCCCTGGAGCACTGCATTTGATACCAGCTGCCAACTAGACCTCGAGCCACTGATTTAATACCCTGTGAGCCCAATGCTCCAGCAACTTTTCTCCCCACCTTACAGTCCATTCATCCAGCCTGTACTTCCTTAGCTTGCCTGTGAGAACATGTGGGAGACTGTGTCAAAAGCCTTGCTAAAATCAAGGTATATCACATCCACTGCTCTCCCCGCATCCACAGAGCCAGTCATCTCATCATAGAAGGCAATCAGGTTGGTCAGGCACGACTTGCCCTTGATGAATCCATGCAAACTGTTCCTAATCACCTCCTTCTCCTCCAAGTGCTTAGAAATGGATTCCTTGAGCATCTGTTCTGTAACTTTTTTTTCTCCAGTGATTGAGGTGAGGTTGACTAGTCTGTAGTTCCCTGGATCCTCCTTCTTCCCTTCCTTAAATATGTGTATTATGTTTGCCCTTTTCCAGTCATCTGGGACCTCTCCTGGTCACCATGAGTTTTCAAAGATGATGGCCAATGGCTGTGCAACCTCATCAGCCAATTTCCTCAGCCCTCTCGGGTGCATCCTGTCCAGCCCCATGGACTTGTACACATTCAGCTTTTCTAAATAGTCCCTACCCTGTTCTTTCACCACTGAGGGCTGCTTACCTCATCCCCAAACTGCTGCCTGGTGCAGCAGTCTTGGAGCTGACCTTGCCTGTGAAGAGTGAGGTGAGAAGGGCATTGAGCACTTCAGCCTTTTCTGCATCTTCTGTCACAAAGTTGCCTCCCCTATTCAGTAAGGGACCCACACTTCCCTGATCCTCCTCTTGCTACCAACGTACATGTAGAAACCTTTCTTGTTACCATTCACATCCCTTGCTAGCTTCAACTCCAATTGCACTTTGGCCTCCTGACTGCACCCCTGCATGCCCAAGCAATACTCTTATATTCCTCCATATTTATTTGTCCAAGTTTTTATTTCTTATTAGCTCCCTTTTTGTGACTTAGTTTATTGAAGAGAAATATAGAATCATAGAAAATTAGGGTTAAAAGGGACCTCAGGAGGTCATGTAGTCCAACCCCCTGGTCAAACTAGATCATCCCAGCCATGGGCCCACGGCTTTGTCTAGCCACGTATTAAACACTACCAACAAGTTAAAAACCATCCCATGAATTAAAAGAAAACAAGGATAGCATATTTTCCAGAGACATGCTTTTCAATAGCTAGGATGGGAGGTAGATGTGGTAGGTTTCAAGGTAGTTTCCTGGGTTTTTCCAGATGTTGAAAGATGATGCCCAGAGAACTATCTAATTTTCTGATACAATGAAGAGTGAAGTCAACTCTGGCCATTGAAGTTCAGTACAGGAGGTGGAAGACTTCATCTCTTCTCCAGATTGCCTCCTATATGTTTCTCAGTGTCTAGTACAATGGAGTCTGCATTCTAGAATGGGATTCATTAGCACTATTGCAGTGCAGAACACACAAGATAACATCTTGACCTTAACTAATTAAGTCTTCCTGTCCATCCAATGGCAGGCAGCTAAGTTTTTCAAGAGGCATAACCATAGAGCTTACAGTTTTAAGGATACTGCTGATATACATGATAAAGACACCAATATAGCAGTACAGCCAGTTTTTTGGGTTTTTTAAGGCCTAGATCAGTTGGATGGAATGACTGAACGTAGCAATGGAGAAGCATCCTCAATTCATTCAAGGCTTTGTTCTCCTGCTGTTGAATTGTTTCATGTGCTATTTCTTTAGTAATGGAGAATCCATTGCCTCACTTGACTAGGATTCCTATGGGTTTTTTTAAAGCTAGAAAAAACCACTGTGATCATTAGACTGATGTATCAGTCGCATAGCGCGTCGGCACTGATAACAGGAAAATTAACATTATCGGCAATAGCCTTTTTTTGGCTGATAATGTCACCAATATATACCATGTGCATGTGCGCAGCTATAGCATGCATGTGGCCAGGAATACAGCCGGGAATCTTGGAGAGCAGCATCCTGCTGGTAAGTCTGTGGTGGGGAAAGGGACATAGGGGGCGTAAATTGAGGCCCCCAGGGTGAGGGAGGGAAGGAGGGAGTGGAGCAGGGGAAGACACTGCCCTGCTGGGGCATAACACAGGCTGGAGTGGCAGGCTGTTTGTGCGGTGGGTGGGGATGGGGAGGCCTGGGGTATATGTGCCCCCTGGATTTGTGTGTGGGGTGAAAGCGGGCTGCCTGCCTCTTCCCAGCCGGGGGCAGGGCCAGGGCTTCTCGGAGCTGGCAGGGGCAGGGTGGGCTCAGATGCATGGGGTGCACAAAGGTAGTGCTGGGAGGGATGGCTACAGCTGAAGCCCCCACTAGTGCCGTCTCACCTCAGGACACTGTGCTCTGCTGCAACTGAGCTTGCCTTGGCCCAGCCCCTGCACTGGGAAGAGCCCTGCGCAGCCCCCAGCCATGAGTGCAGCCATGCCCTCTCCTTACCACCCTGCACCCTCTGGACAAGCTGCTCCGAGCTTTGTCCTGCCCCAGTCCCACTCCCTCCCTCACCAGGGGGTCTTTGATCTGCCCCCCCCATGCCCCTTCGCTCCGTCATGCCCCTTCCCCCCCGACAGACTTACTAGGAGGATACTGCTGTCCGTGCTGCCCAGCTGTATTCCTGTGGATTGGTATTGGCCAATTATGGCTGGTTAATAATTGACCATTGATATCAGCCAAGAAAATCTTTATCAGTGCACCCCTGCTGATCATCTCTCTTGGCCTCCTGCACATCATAAGCTGTTAAATAAGTCTGGGAGGTGACTCTGTTAGATGCTTCTCTCAATTCATAATAATTGATTGCAGCTTCTTACCTCTTCTTCCTTTTGGCTTTTTCACCTTCATCTTGGTGAGGGCTTGGGGCTATAGTTAAACTCTGACCTATTCACAACCTGCTTTTCCTTGTCATCTGTCCCTTTTCAGCTGGAGAATGCCTTTTTTGATGACTACTATGAGAACTGCTCTAATGATTGTTTGATAAGACGCATCCTTTTTCACATTTCTCCATTCAGTTGTCTCAAGCATTCTGCCTATATTCCACTCGTTCTTTAAACTTTGTGCTGCTTCCGATAGTGCTTCATGTAGTTTAACCTCTTTCATGACTTCAACCATTGTCTGTGTCCGCGTATGAGGAAGGGAATCCAGATTTCACCTGATGTAGTTATATGGCTTTTTTTTCTGATCATTCAGGAAAATAAACTTTGGAATAAACTCCCCCACTGCTTCACGTCAGCCCTTTCTAATTCTGTCTTTTATCCCAGGCGTGGTGTGCAATCATCCCAAGGGTACTTCATCACCTGTTGGGGTTTGTCAGTGTTAAGATGCCGCAATCTCTTCTGGTCAGAGCTTCCCCAGAATGACTTGCTTTGCTTCTCATCTGGTGACTTAAATTGCCCTAGTATTTATTCCCATCTGCGTTCGTTCCTCTGATTATCGGCAGGGGGGTTTTCTGGCCCCTGATCTCTGCATGGAAAATAATGAAGCACAGCATCCTTGAAGCTCTTTTCCATCACTTACCACTCCAATTCCAGAATGATGTTGCTTTGGGACGTCTGTTCAGCTCGCTCCCTCAGAAGTCCTGGTTGTTACCTGCCCTCTTTGCTTACTGGAGTCGGTCCCAGAGCAGTGGGTGTGGGCCCAGCCATGTGATGTCTAATGATGTGTTTGGTGTAGAAGGCTGTGGATCTTGGTAATTAATCTCCCCGCTGGTTGTAACATCATTCCGCTCTCCCATGTCTCTTCCTTTCGTATCGTAGCAAAATCTGGTGTCTTCCTAAGAGCTGGAATGTGGGGGGGGGAGGACGACCAAGTCCACATCTGGGGATGTAAGGTGCAATTCACTGGGATTTAGGTGGCTTCAGGCCCAGAAACGATCCCAATTCAGCACCTGAGAATGTCGGTGATTGATTTTTGCTGATAAAGTTACTTAAGTGTTACTTAGGTTCTGCTCCTACAGTAGCCTGCTGTATTACGATCCCTGGAGAACCTCCTTAAAGACTGTTCATCTTTCTGGGGAGTCTTCGATCTGATCCTGAAACGAGCTTGTATTGCTTAGAGATAAAAGTTATGGTTTTACCTTCATGTATCCGTGGAGGATTGCCTAGCAGCAGTCACAAGAGTATTTTGAGCATATTTATTTATGATTTCCAACTAATACACACCATCTGCTAAATAAATGAGTCATAAACTAGCACAGGTAAGATAAAGAAAGCATAAATTCATGGTTTAGGGACATATTAGGCTTAAGAGATGCATGAAAACAGAAGCACAGTGGGGAAAATAAAGATGAAAGTGAATGCCTAAGATGCTTTATGCTGTAGTTCTGATTTTGGCTTGGGGACTTCTATATGGAGGGAACAATGCAACTGAAAGGGATCAGATCAGTGGTCTAAGAGTTCAAGAGGCAAATAGAAACCTCTTCCTGGAGCTTTTCTATTTTTCAAGGAATGGCTTTGAGCTTCCTGTACTTAAAAACCACAAGAAAAAACAAATGACAGGGTCTTCCTGGGACCACGCTTTATATCTAGCCTCTAGGTAGTTTAGGCATTAGACATGGGACTGTCCTAGGATGAAGTACCTTGGTGACTGAGAGAGGTTCTTGCTCCAGTCTCAGCCCTGAACTTTATACAATGCCTCTGCTTCTGGTGTTGTAAGAGATCTAATTGTCTTGCTCCAACAGGTCTAGCACTAGCTGGTAGGAGGAAGAGGTGTTTCCTGTATCACAGCATTGTTAGGTGTGTGTGTTGTCTGGAACGGAAGTTTATCATCATCTTTTAGATGGAGATTTTGCTAGCCCTGGTATTGCAAAGGCAAAATGTCAGGTTAATGCCTCTATTCTATCCTGGAAATCTGCTTCCTATCTGTTTATGCCCTCTAACTTCCACTGATCCTGGATTCAATTGTTTGGGGGGACTGTTGCAGTCAGTATGGCTTACAGCAGCCTTTTAGATTGTTTTAACATATGAAGCAACCTGCAGTATTGGGAAACAAGTGAAGCATCTCAGGACAGGGAAGAGGAACCTGTTTTTACAGTTCTCTATGAAGGCATGTCTCTAGGTCAGTGATACTTAACCAGGGTATTGTGGCACCGTGTGATGCTTTGAGATCCTTGCAAAGGTGATGCAGGGTGCCATGCAATGGTAGCCCTGTTAGATATGCAAATATGGTTTGCAGAGATTTCAAATAGGAATCTGTAGTGTTAAAAACTTTCTGTTCTGTTGACAGACAAGGTTTTTTAGGTGAATATGATATCTTTTATTAGGCCAACTTAAATAGTTGGAAAAAAAAAATGTATCGGAAGCTTTTGAGTTTAAAAACCCTTTGTCAGGCTGAGGAAGTCTCTGCAGTTGGTGTGGGCTCTTTCTGGTTGTAATCCATGTTCTTTGCAACAGAAACAATTGCTATTTTATTTTTCCCTATTAAAAAAAATGAGTTAAAACTAAAAGCTGGCATTTGCCGAGGGGTACTTCGGGCTCATGTACATGCCACAATTCTTGCCCTTTCATGCGCTGCAACTGCGTGTCTGTTTGCACAAGTGGGATTTCTCAATGCTTTAAAAGTCTTTCTTGTGCATTTAAATGAAAACTCCTCGGATGTAGTTTAGTTTGCCTTGCTGGGAATTATAGCATTACATCCCTGGATTTGTCTCATGCAAACACAAAGGCACTCAAAGATGTGTAATGAGCCTCTTTGTCCACCAGATTGCGCTTTGACTTTTGTAGGTCACCCCTTCAAGTTGCTTTCGCTTTTGAATAGCTTCTGCTTTTCCTTTTTTTTTCCTTGTAGTTTGCCAGCTCCATGCTTCCACAGTTCCATGGCAGGGCACGGGCATGTAATGGGGAGGTGGGGGGCGGGCTCTGCTGGACTGCCCCACTTTCCTGTGGAGCTGGTCAGGGACCTGGTTTAATTTGTTTTAAAACCTAGTGCATGTAAATACAGATGCGACACTCCAAGGCTTAATTCATTTGAAAACCTAGTGTGTGTAAACACAGATGTGACGCTCTGAAACAAACAATTTTAAATTTTATAAACCTATTTAATTTAATGAGGATTAAAACCTGTGGTGTGTACAGGTGCCCTTAGAATCTAAAAAGTTTGAGAATCACTGCTCCATTCCAGAGGTGGCTATAAACTGGAGTACAACTTACAACCACAGTTTACAAGTAGAAATAACTGAAAGAAGAATCTGGAAAATGTGTTTAATACCAGGGTTGTTCTTGCTTGTTCCCGGAGAAGGGGAAGACAAATGTTATTTATCAACCCAGAGAATGTAAAAATTGGCCTTGATGGGTTAGAGTCCTGGCAAACTGAAAGAGCTCTGTGCTGAAAGGGACGTCATGCAATTTGTGGGCTGGGATTGGATGCTGAAGGACTTTAGTGGAGGAAAAATCCTTAATGTCTTAATGTGGAGGGAGGGAAGGTAATAATAGTAATCACAAATATATCCACAAGATGACAGACGTGTTGTGGAATCTCCATCCTAGGACCTGTTTTTTTAAGACAGATATTTGTCTAGGACACTTTAGGACAGGGATGACCTTGTTTTGAGTAGGAGGCTGGACTACATGACTCCTGAAGTCTCTTTCCCCCATTATTTTTAAATGATTGTACAATAGGGAGGACGCCAGAACCAAGTATCTGCATGCTGTGTAGGAGAGAGCTTTTTACTGTCAGCATTGCATGATCCATGTTTCACAACTGTAGCTTTTATAGGCAATGTCAGAAATGACAAATTGCCTATTTCCAGATTGGCTCATCCAAGCCATAGAGACTGCCAAGAAGCTGAGGCATTGACTGACACAATCTCACTGCTTTTTTTTTTTCCCCCTCAAGTTGGTAATTTCGGGGCAGGGAAAATGTGAAGGGAGCATTCCT
>NW_005843452.1:26020-37347 GCF_000455745.1 Alligator sinensis
CCCTGTTCCACCATTACATAAATCCTATGAAGCAGCTTTTCAGAGGTGGAAACTCTTACCTGAAACCAACTAATGGAAAAAGCAGAAAAAACAGATTAGAATGAAATATTGTGGAAAGAATACACACATTTTTGTGCTGAAAAAGAGAGAAACCTCAGGGGAAAAAAAAAATGATGGGCAATAAATAACAGAGAGATGCTAAGAAAAATCTGGAGGAAGAGAGATAAAACTGAAACAGTCCGTGAGGACTTTCTTATCTCAACAGCTGGATCTGCGTAACATTGTTGTAAAATCCCATGAGGAATTTGTCAAATGGAATAAGAAAAATTGCTGTCACTGATTTCTTATTTTAACTGATAGAGCAAATTCTGGGAACACATTCTTAAGACAAGACAGAAATAGGAGCACCGACTGGGACTTTTTGCATGAGAGTGAGATGTATATTTGTGGCGCTTCAGATCTAACGTGGAATTGAAAAAGGGAAATGATTCTGGTGAAACAACAGTTCCTCAATGATATGATGCAGTGACTTTGGAGTATTGCATTACTGCATTTTAGGAGGTTAGATGGGCTCGAAGGAGTCTGAGTGTACAACACGGAGAGAAAACAGAATCAGCATAACACCAAGGAACAAAGATGGTCGCATACAATGTAAGCTGACTTTTTTCCACCCATGAGCTCTGTTTCATTTACAGATTTTGATGCTGTTGGTTAGTGACTAGTAGCAAACTCAATAAATACTTATTGATGGACCAGCCATTACTACCCATTTCTTTTGGAAAGAAGAAAATGCGTTGAGGCATGCAGTGAAACATAATATTCCCGTTACTAGAAATTCTGTTGTTTTTTAGCTCTTGCTATCAAAGTAGCACATGCGTGTATGCGTCCTATCTGTAAACCCCCCCCCCAAAAAAAACTAACCCCCCCACCAACAAAAACAACCCACTGTCAGTCCTAAAAATATACCCATTGAAAGTACTTATATTAACAACTTATATTTCAACATTATATTTCAAAACCATAAGTTAACGTTCTGGATTTTTTTCCTACTGCAATTCACATTTCTTCAGTGGCACTAAAAGGAACCAAAATATCAAGGATCTAATGGGGTTTATTTTTCCTTCCACATCTAGTAACTAAAGGTGTTGTGCATGCTGTAGTCTGGAGAGAATGAACACCATGAAAGATGAATGTTTTATAATGATGGATATCAGCAGTTTTTTTGCCGTATTCTTGTTTTAATTCTTTGCACTGAGGAAGAAGAATGTAGGACTTTTAAAAAATATGTGGTTTATATTCTAGTTCCAAAATATCAACAAAAATATTAAAAATTGAGGATCGGTATCTTGAGTTTGCATGAAAAATTAGTTTTGTACAAAGTGGCAAATTAAAGATGGAAATTGCATAGTATAGTGATACGTCCTCAAAAAACGTATTGAAAGAAATAGTGAACAACTGTTCAAAGCATAGTTGTGCCTCTTTCAACACAGCAAAATAATATAGCATTGAGTGCATCTGACATTATAAACTAAATAAAAAATAAGCAATTATAAAAACCTGGCTTGCTTTACTTTCAAGTTTATAAGGTGTGAACTTTTCAATTGCTTCGGTCTTGGTCCAGGGTAAATTGTCCCCTGATATATTGAGCTTTATATTCTTGAATTAGTTACAAAGAAAGAAAATCTGAAGTGATTGTTTTAAATGTTTTTGAAGTCGGGTCAAAATTTTAAGAGTTTCAAAAGTGAGTGATGAAATGGAGAGCCAGTCATACAAGAGAGTGGTGGCATGTAGAGCCAGTTATACAGCAATTCTTGGTTACTGTCAATGTTTGTATAGATTAATGTGAATAATATTACCTTTACCAGTGATTAACATTGCTGTGATAACAGGAAAGGTCAGTAGTTCCACCCAAATACTTATTACACTGATATCACAGCTGCCTGTTACAGAAAAGAAATGCACTAATGATGCTTATGAGGCATATATAACAAAACTAAAAAATGGGAAATAATTAAAAGGAAGTTTCGACAGATTTCTGTAACCAAAAAAAACCTGTGACACATGAGAAGGTGGGTTTTATGGGGTCAGGTCACTTCCAACCTGTTTTTGGTATTATAATATAAATTGTTGATGTTATCAGCCCAAAATTGCCATTGCGTTTTGTTAGAAAGGGGCGTTGTATGTTTTTGGGGTTAAGTACCCTTTTAATCTGGCTGTCTGTGCCCAGAACCCAAGAGCTTCCTGATGTTTGATGGGTCACCTGTGTGCTCAAATTAGCAACAGGAGGCATTTTTGCTCCTGAGCCTCCTGATCGTTAGGAGAGGACCCCAACCATATGATCAGGGGCCTGGAGGATAGGCCCTATGAAGAGAAACTCTGGGAACTGAGTTTGTTCATTCTGAGCAAGGGAAGACTGAGAGGTGACCCGATAGCCACCTACAAGTATGTCAAGGGTGAACACCAAGATCTACGGGAGCAACTCTTCAGAAAGGTACCCCCCCTGGGAGGATGAGGACCAACAGGCACAAGCTAACTGAGGAAAGGTTTAGGTTGGACATTAGGGAACAACTTCTTTTCTGTAAAGGTATCTAGAATCTGAAACATGCTCCCAGAAGAGGTGGTGTGTTCAAGAGGAGGCACCATCCTTGCAGGTGCTCAAGAGGAGGCTGGACAAGCACCTCGTTGAGCTCGTTTGAACCCAGTTACCTCCTGCCCATGGCAGGGGACCAGACTTGATGATCTTACAGGTCCCTTTCAGTTCTTTGATTTTTATAATTCTATATTAGGAAACTCCAAAGACCCACCAGACAGGTGTCTGACCTAGTAGACTTCAACAGTGTAGAGAGGAGGGTGTTCCCTGCTTGTCTGAGGTGCTTAGGAACCTTATTTTATTATGTTGGTAGGTTCACTGGGGCACCCTATTTAAATCTTATTTATTAGCAGTACTTCATCCTTTGATTGTTTGGTACTCCTCGGAAGAGATTGGCAGGATTTTGAAAGCACGGCTGAATAAACTTAAATGCACGTTGCATCCTTTGGTTTTGTGCAGTACAACTCATTACATTTTTTCCTGTAAAACTCATTTGAAGTATTTCAAATGTGCCTGCAGCAACACGCAGTAGAGTGATGTTGTCAAATGGGTCCACGGCTATGATTTCCATGCCCTGTATTTTACAAATGGTTTCCTTGTCTAGTCTTTATATTTGATTGAAAGCCTGTTCGCTTGTCGCAGGTCACGTAGGCAAAGTTCACAGTTGACAGGAACAGGGTGGAGGGAGTTAGCTGAGAACCAAAATCTTGAAATGGAGCCAGGCTTGACTAGGAGGTGACTGCAGCTGTCTAGCTTTGGAGCACTTCCAAATTTGGGACAAACCCTGATTACAATGCAGCTTGGGGCCATTTCTACTACAATTTAATGGTGGGCTTGTGATGAGCACAGAGGTTAATGGCATGGTCTGTACTGTTGGTCTCTTCTGTGTGTTAATGGGAGGAAAATAAACATGATCCTAAATATTGGTTAAGTCTGTAGCTGTAAACATTTATGTGGCGGGTGAGCTTTAATGGTCCTGCCAGCCCTAGTAAGTTGAATCAGACGTAGAAAATTCAGCTTGGTTTCTAACAAGCAAATTATTATTTTGGAAGATGGCCAAGAATTCAACACAGCTGAATAGTACAGTCCTGTTGTAATTAATGAGAAGGGCCATCCTGTCCTACAGCAAGGGGTTGTGTGGGGGAAGAGCATTCTGGTTGGCTCCACATCCAGGAGAGATGCCCACAATAGTAGCAGTGTAGCATCAGTAACAGGAAGGAAGTAGCTTCTGAGGAGGAAGGGAAAAAAAAATCAAGTACCTTGCCTTGTGTTAGGTTGGCCTAATATGTCCTTGTGCCCTGCGGTGGCAGAGGTTTTATTGCACTTCATGGCATGCCAGTATACCCAGTGCAGCTGGTTCTGGCCTGTCTTTTGGATGAATTGCCAAGATGTTGGTCTGAACACATTCCTCAGGAAAAGAATCAGGACCTATAGTAGAGATGATCATATTGTTTATTAGACCAACAAGATTTTTTTGCAAAAAAAATTTCTTAAATTTCAGGAAAAGAAGGCACTTCCGAGGTAATTCTAGTCAAACTTGGCAGTCTTCTGTTTTCAGCAAACCCTCTCCATGCTACTGATGTTGCAGTAGATGCTGTTCAAGGAACAGCCACAGGAAAAAAAAAATCTAGAAATCCTTTGAATGCTTCATTATCTTGGAAAAAAGGGTTAAAAGAAAATAGTGCTGTAGGCAGTCTCTAATGGAAGAGCCCATGCTTGCTCAGTGCACTCCGGCGTGCTAAGGGTTAAAGACCATCTTTTCCCCATTTTATTATATTTCCTGTTTCCATAACTGAACCATGGGTTTGGAGTACTCCTAGCATATCTCTTTATGTTCTCTCATCATAACCTGAGTTTCTTAGGACTAAAGCTCCGTTACAGCATGGATAGAAATGTAGACATGAGTTCAGAAACAAAGTGCTTCTGCAGAGGACTGAGCAAATAGTTTGAGTATCTACTGAGAGCGCATAATTTGAAAAGAGTTTATAAATGAGAAAACAAAAGAAGATTCTATTATTCTCTGTACTGTGCCCACAGTCAATACAAGTACAATATGTTCATCCATGCTTCAGCAGCGTGGAAGAGTTTGCCAAGTTGTACTCTGCACAGGTCCTTGGCCGCAAAATGTAGACCTAGGAACAAAACAAAATGTTTTTCTGTACCATTGCAAATTTTCAAAACAGCAGCTGCACTTAAACATGAAGCCTGATTATCCTTTTTGTGTTGTATCAAAGGTTTTGGGGTTTTTTTAATTGTATTTTTTAAATAAAAAGTTTCAAAGAATGATGTTAAAGGATGCCTAGGTGTGTTCCAAAACACATTCACCTGTGGGCCCAGATAAAGCATAAACATTTCCCTCTGGGACTAAAAATTGTCCAACTTTCTCATGAACACGTCTAGCTCCAAGCCAGAACTCTGATCTGAACTCTTTTGTCCTCGGACATCCCTTGAAGAAAGCACAGGACACTCTTGGCAGTAATATTCATAATGGATCAAGTGCCCCTAGACTTGGTTGAAATTTGAATATTAATTTCCTGTATGAGACTCAGTTCTTGTCATGAGCAGGTTACAATAGATGTAAATTTGCAAATTCAACTCTAGGTGTAACTACATTTCACACCAGTCCTTCTGTACTTACGTAAGCCCATTTTCTCCTAATTGTATTGTGACTGTTTCTGCTCCCACGTTGCCCCTGCATACACACTCTGGATTTTTTCTCCAGAAAAATTCAACTTTTGTAATATCGGTGCAAATATCTGTATCAAAATAGCGTGTAAAATTGTTGCCAGAGTTGAAGAGTCCGCTGCCAAAGGAAAAGTATGGAAATGATGCTGTACTACCTTTCAACATGGTGAAAAGACATTCTTACACAACACAGCATAATCAACAAGGAGCATGGGGGTATTGTGATATACTAAGAGGTCCCAACAATACTGTTGTCACGAATATTACATTTTACCCAACTGCTGAATGCATTATAAAAGGGAATTGCTAAGAGACAAATCAAACTTTGAATGGAGATTTTTCTTGGAGAGCTGATGAATGAGTCATTCAAGATGGCTTCAGGAGTTGCACTAGCTACTTGCTAAGGTTATCAACCACGAGGAAGTAGGAAGTGAATTGAGAAAACCTCCGTTGAGTCTGTATCTCTTTATTCAAAAGTTCTCGGGTGCAGCTGAAACGCACGTTAAAGTGGTGCTTCATTTTAGTGACTGGACCTCGTGGAGGTCTTCGAGTATGATGTTGACTTTGCCCTAAGATGGTGACTGTAGACCTGAGATTTTTGGCCATCCTGTGGATAGATGGCCAAAATATGAAATGTAGAAAACTAGAATGAATTAGAAACAGGCAGTGAATAAAAAGGTGAGTGCTTCAAAATATAGGCTCAGAAACGACCTGGAGGCTGCATGGAAGTGTTCCAGTGAGGATAATGCTCTTCGCTTTTACGTGATGCTGTTCATCTCAGGAACTTAAGTTCTCAGCAGATGAGTAATTAATTAAACCATTGTGATGCTTCTGTCAGGTGATCAAATAGTAGTATCCTTCTCTGACAGATGGGGACTTGGGATCACAGAGAGGTAAGTAGCTTGCTGGGTTCATTATGGTGCCCAGAAAAGTTATGCACTGAACATCCAAAGGTGAGTACTTTATACATATAACAGGTATTCAAACCATGCAAAAACTTATTTCTGGCAGTAATCTTTAGCCTTACAGATGTTCCTCTTGACTTAAGTACATTATTAAAGACTCTCAGGCTTGGAATAATTCTGAATACAAAATTGTATGGGACCACCCACTGTTTAGCAGAAATTTGAGGGAAAATCTAGTGGGGAGCAGAAACAAATTAATATCTGTGGGCAGGACTAGCAGAGAAGCTTGGGTTAGAGAAACTGCCTGGTCCTTGCTCAGTCTGAGCTGCTCTCTTTTTCTAGCCCTAGTTTCTTTCTCTGTCATCACATGGTGCAAGACATGAAAACATCTCTGGGACCATTAGTCATCCTCCTTTGTGTAACTTTGACTTGTTTCTGTCTCCCCTTAAACTACCAAACACCCTTCTCATCACTTTTTTATGTTTTAAACCTAGAGCCCCTTGCTGATGTTGGGGTTGACTCACTCATTCAAGTCGGTGTTGTGCTGATAGGAGAAACTCATCTCCCTGGCTAGAGTCCTGCCTCACAAAGGTGTTGTGGGTCTGGGGGACCAACTCTTTTTCTTTTTTTCCCCCACCAGGCTCGCCGTTGTATGGTGATGGGGAATCCTGTGGTCTTATCCCTTCTTCTTTCACCAATGCTAAGCTGCATGTTAGGGACAGCCCTTAGGACTGAGTGGCCTTTAACAATTTTTCTTACTATTGGTTGGGAACCCACCATGTGCTTTGGCTTGGGGAAAATCCTAAACTGTAGGGAGCAAGGTCCAGGCAGCTTTTACCCTATAAGCCAAATACACAAATGCCTGTTTAAAGGTGCAGGTAGATACCCAGTGAGATTTATGAAAATTAGGTAGATGCCTTAATTCCCAATGACTTTCCCAACTCAGTGGATTAGACAGATTTTGTTTGATGTTGCCATCAGCTGTGTTCTTGGTTACGTTTCTGGAAAATGAGAGCTATCCTCAAATAAGACAGTCTTCCCAAAAAGAATTAGTGGGAATTAGGCTGCCAGACACCTAATGGGGATTATTTGGAAAAGGAAGGGGGCAAGCTGAAGGATGAGGTAACAAAAGAGACAGAGAGCTTTTGTTGGGGTTCAGTAAATTCAAGTCAGCAGGGCTGGATGAGCTTTATCCCAGGGTCCTAAAAGAGCTGGCAGAGGAGATTCTTGGAGCCCTTGGCATTGATCTTCATGATGTTGTGGGAGATGGGCTACATAGCAGAGGATTGGAAAAGGACCAATATAGGGCCCCTCTTTGAAAAAGGCAAGAAGGAGGACCTGGGGAACTACAGGCTGATTAGCCTTACCCCAATACCTGGGAAGGTACTGGAGCATACCCTAAGGAAGGCCATTTGCAAGCATCTGGAGGCAGAAAAGCTGCTGGCAGAGAGTCAACATGGATTTATGAAAAAGCAAAGGTGTCAAACCTGATCTCCTTCTTTGACAAAGTAAGTAACTACTTGGGTACATCAAGGGAAGGCTGTGGATATAGTGTATCTGACTGCAACAAGGCTTTTGACAAGGTTCCCCACAACCTACTCATAAATAAATTGGAGAAATGTGGGCTAGATAAAACTACTGCAAGATGGATAGATAACTAGCTCAATAGCTGCAAGCAAAGGGTAATTATTAATGAGTTCATATCAGAATGGCAGGAGGTCTTCTGTGAAGTCCCACAAAGGTCTGTCCTGGGCGTGGTGCTGTTCAGTGTGTTTATTATTATTTGCCTACTGGCATAGAAAGCTTTTTGAGCAAGTTTTGGGACAACACGAAACTGGGAAGGATTGTGAACACATTGGAGGATGTGAGCACAATTCGGAAGGGTCTTGACAGATTGGAAAGTTGGACTAGAGCTGACTAGATGAAGTTCAATGCGGACAAATGTACGGTGCTACATCTCAAGAGGAATAATAAAAAAAACAAATACAAAATGGCTGACACCTGGCTGGATGGCAGTTCTATGGAAAAGGACTCGGGAGTCTCGATAGATCACAGAGTCAATGTGGGGTCTGCCCTGTGATATAGCCACACAAAAGGCCAATGAAGTTTTAGATGCAAGACATGGGAAGTGATAGTACCTTTCTACTTGGCACTGGTTAGGCTTCATCTGGACTACTGTGTGCATTTCTGGGCTCCGTATTTTAAAAAGGATGTGGAGAAGTTAGAAAGGGTCCAGAGGTAGGCTACAGAGATGATCAAGGGCTTGGAAAGCAAGTTGTATGAGGAGAAGCTGAAGGAGCTAGACATGTTCAGCTTGTGGAATAGGCACTTAAGACGGGGCATGATGGCAGTCTTCAAATACTTGAAGGGATGCCATAAAGACGAGGAAAGGCACTTCTCTCTTACTGCAGAAAAAAGGACTTGGACCAATGGCTTGAAGTTGCAGCAAAGTAAGTTTAGATTGGATATCTGGAAAAAAACCCTTCTTCACTGTGAGAATAGTGAGGCAGTGGAATAGGCTGTCTAGGGAAGTTGTGGACTCTCCATCACTGGAGGTGTTCAAGAAGAGGTTGGACAATCACTGGTCAGGGATGATTTAGGCGTAGCCATACCTATATTCTACCATGGGTATTTTCCATGCGTTTGGGCTTTGCTGGTTGTGTTGTGTCCGTCCCTCCCCCTCCCAGTTTTATTGCTATGTGTTTCAGGTTGGTTTTAAGCTTTCCCAGAGACATTGGGTGTTGGCTATAGCCAAGACTGGGGACTTCGACTGGGGAGTGCCAATGGTCCTGCTGGGACCAAAGCTGGATATTCCTGGCTATAGGGTCCTGCCCCTCCGCTCGGGGTCAGACCAATCGCCATATTTGGGGTCCGGAAGGGATTTTACTACATGGTCAAATTGGTATGGACTGTGGAGGGGTTTGCCCTCCTTTGTAGCAGGGGGTGTGGCCCCCTATGGGGGACCTCTTGAGCATATATTGACAATTGTGGAAACAGGACACTGGTGGCTGTGGTTCCCCTGCTTTACTTGTGACATAGGCCTATGTTGTGTCAGGGCTGATAGTAGTGTTACGTAGAGTTTAGATTATGGTTATGGTGGTTTAGATTATGCTTATGGGATGGTTTGGATAGGGATGATCCTCCCTCAGGCAGAGGGTTGACCTAGATGACCTGTCGTTGGAGGGCTGACCTAGATGACCTGTCCCTTGCAGCCCTACTTCTTTATGACTAATCTATGACTATGAATCTGCATTTATTTCAACTAAGCGCACCTTACTACTTCAAATTTAACTAAGGCATTTTCATTAGATTTTCTGTACGGTGCGTCTGCAGCCAAGTGTTTTGTGGGAAAGACCAGAAAGATGGCAGAATCTAAAATCCAGAGAAACTGGTGCTTGAAATCTTTACAGTGTGCCTCTGCAGGAATGAGGTTGAAATCCACTCTTTCACATAAAAAAAAATACCTGGATTGGGGTGTAGAACAGAACTCATGCTTCCTGATACAAGAGAGAAGCGGGCTGCAGCTTTGCAGCATACCACGTGCTACAGTTCTTAAGAGAGGCTCAGTTGTGCAATAGCGTAGTACACAGTCCTTCCCCACTGTAACATCTCCACCAAGTGGCTGCCTATTTCATATCGGCACAAAATTGTTCCCTGACCTAGGCATAGCACAGAGTCCTTCCTCTTTCTCAACAAACATCAATTTCAGAAAATAAAACTGTAAGGCGAGAGTGCACAAGTAATATGAACACCTTTCAGTCTAAATAGATAAATTGGGAAATATTGAGCATTTTTCTCTGTTTTTTTTATTACTATTAAAAATGATCGGTATAACAAGATTAAATAGGTGGAAATAACTGCTTGGTGCCTTTTAGTAGAGTAACATTGTCGAGAGCCAACTTTTTCACTGTAATGCCTGACTTACTTGAAAATTATGTAGTCCCTTCTGAATGTATTGGTTCCAGTCAGGCCGGTATGTACAGACCCCCACATGGTTTGTGTTGTGCATACTTTGACATTTATCTTTTTCCTGCAACCTACACACAAGGAAAATGTAATTAGCTGGGAAAAAAATTGGATTTTGCTGTGCAAACAGAATTTCTCTCTTCTTCCAAAAATACTGCCTTCAAAGACTCTGAACAAAAACAATTTTTTAGGAGAGCAGGCTAACTGATGTTAGAAATGAGCTAAAGCTTTCACATAGTAGAGCAAAACTGTCTCACTGAAACTAGGATTCTGTTACACAAACCAGACAGATTCAGGGTTTTTTTTTCCCCTCTATACTTGTGCCGAGATTTGTAGAAGTCAGTGGTGCACTTCACATACAACAGCGGAGTCTGTGGGAGGGTCGGGGACTATTGCATTCATGTTCTTATGGAAAGACAGACTTCAAGCATCACACATTTTGAGAAGTTTTTTTGAATTATTGCACTGACCAAGTGACTCCTTCCCCCACTTTGCAAAGACAAGATTGGGAGTTAGGATAGGATTTATCACCTCCATGTACTAGCCAGCTCAAAATAATGTGTTTCTCCTGGTTTCAGAAATGATCACATTCTCTACACTGAAATGCTTTAATTTTCTGAGGGTTTTTTTGCCATTTAAAAATGAAACATTATACACGTTATTGCCATTTTTCTTTCATACTCCACTGTTTAGTTAATAGCTGTCATCAATTCCTGACACACATCTTCTGATTTATTCCCTTTTATGTCTAATACTAGTTATGGCTATAATGCATTAATTAATGAATTTCCACAATTACCACCTCAGAAGCTGATTCTGTTTTAATCACAGATTAAAAAACATTAATTTTTTTGTAGCTATGCCTTGATGAATTTTGCAGATACTTTGTGAAATAAGCCAATTTTAGAAAAAATGTGCAACAGCCGCAATGCAGTTTAGGTTGCTTTGACATATTGCAAATGTTGAACAGGGACCTTTTTTTCCAGCTCTATAAATATCTGAGTTCATTAAATATTTAAATATCTCACAGAACATGGCAAAACTATTGAGTCGGAAGAGACCGCTGTTAACTGAATTGCTTGTATAATAGTTCCCAACAACTGAATAAATTAAGAGCAAATTCATGACATGCTTCTTTTGGACATTTGAAAGCCTGTTTCTTGCAATGAGTTTCAGGAATG
>NW_005843452.1:37378-60168 GCF_000455745.1 Alligator sinensis
CTTCAAGAGAATTCTGCATATGTGTGCAGGTAGCTACCCTGATGGAGCTCATTGCTAGATTGGGGACCAATAACAGTAGATAAAATAATAGTTAATAACAGTAAAATAAAATAAGACGGAAATAACGTTAAATTATAGTAATCAGAATGAGCACTTACGAGCATATGGTGGAAAAGACCCTGTGTTTAAATAAAACATTTGGAATTCTTTCTTGGTTTTTCCAGGAAATGTATCTGCGTAGTGGCCCATCATTGGGCAGCCTTCCTGGGGACATGGGAAGCAAGATCCCTATATGGAAGAACATGGATTAGTAAGGATGCTGGGAGTTGGGATATCTTGGTCAGTATTGAGTCCAAGCTAAGTTGTGCATTTAGGATGTCTGTATTTTTGAGGTCAAATAATATTCCTGTTCCTGTAGGAAGGAAGCATGGTCTACTTACATTACTAGACTGGGACTTAGGCTGCTGCAGGTTTTCAGTGCTATTGAGTAATTTATTTTAAATTGACCTTATACCAGTTGTTCCTCATCTGTAAAATAGGGATAAAAACTCCTAACCACAGAGGGTCCTTGGGAGGGTTTCATAGATTGTAAGGGACCTTGCAAGATCATCAGGTCCAGCCCCCCTGCACTAGGCAGGGAAGACAACTGGGGGTCAGGTGACCCCAGCAAGGTGACCATCTAGTCTCCTCTTGAAGATTTCCAGGGTAGGCGACTGCACCACCTCTGGAGGGAGCTTATTCCACAGTCTGGACACCCTACCTGTGAAGAAGTTTTTCCTAGTATTAAGCCTAAAACAGTGTTCTACGAGTTTGTGGCCATTACTCCTGGTTTTCCCCAAGAGTGCCCTGGTGAACAGTTTGTTCACCAACCCCTTGATGTACTCCCCTGATGGAGCAGTAAGCTGCTACCAAGTCCCCTCTCAGCCTTCTCTTTTTTTAGGCTGAAGAGTCCCAAGTCTCTCAGCCTTTCCTCGTATGGCTTGCCTTGTAAGTCTCTGATCATATGGGTGGCCCTTCTCTGGATTCTCTCAAGCTTTTCCATGCCCTTGTTGAAGTGCGCCGCCCAGAACTGGATGCAGTACTCCAGCTGCAATCTCACCAATGCTGAGTAAAGCCGAAGAATCACTTCCTTGGTTTTGCTTGAGATGCATCGGTTGATGCATGCCAGAGTATTGTGTGCACTGCTGGCTACAGCATCGCACTGATGGCTCATGCTCATACTGTAGTCTGTTATGACCCCCTAGGTTCCTTTCAGTCGTGGTGCTAGTCAGTTGAGTGCCACTGAACCTGTAAGTATATTGGGGATTGTTTGTCCTCATTGGAGCTCTTCACACTTCTCAGTGCTGAACTTCATCAAATGGCAGGATCAAGATATTCCTGTCCAATAAGATAACAGGCTCTATGAATGGGGAGAGAGCAGTGGATCTAATATACCTTGACTTTAGCAAGCCTTTTGACATGGTCTCCCATGACATTTAGTAAGCTATAGAAGTACAGACTAGATGAGAGTACTGGAAGGTGGGTACACAGCTGGATGGATCATCCTGCTTAATGTGCAGTCATTAATAGCTTAATATCTTATTGGGAGGAAGCGTCATGTTTGGTTTCCAAGGTGTCTTTCCTGGTATTGTTTAATATCTTCACTCATGATTTAGAGGGTAGGATTGAGAGCAGCTTGGCAGGTTTGCTGAGTTGGGTGGAGTTGCAGAGAGTAGAGCTAAATTACAGCATAACCTTGAGAAACTGGAGAAATAGTCCAAAATCAATCCGATGAAATCTAACAAGGACAAATGTAAAGTCAGACACTTGGGAAAGAGCAATTGCATGCATACGTACAAACTGGGGAAAGTCCCACCAGGCTTCAGTAGAGCAGGAAAGGACATGGGGGTCACAGTGGACCATAAAATGGATATAAGCCAAAAGTGTGCTCTTGTTGCACACTATGGTAATGGAAACATCGGCAAGTCAAGGAAAGTGCTTCTTCATCTCTGTTCAGCACTAGTAAAGCCTCCCCTGGAGTACTTTGTGCAGCTTTGGGAACCTCACTTCAAGAAAGGAATGGACAAATTAGAATCCAAAAGAGAGCAACAAAATGGCTAGAGGCTTGGGGAGCTTGATTTATGAATTTGAGGAAAAGTTGAAAGATCTAGGATTTTTTTAGCCTGGAGAAGAGAAGACTGGAGGCAGGATTTGATAAGTCTTCCCATACCGGAAGGCTCATTGTATGGATGAGGGAGGTGGACTATTCCCAGTGGCCTCAGGGGGCAGGACAAGGAGCAATGGTCTAAACTTGTAGCAAAAGAAATTTAGGTTGGCTCCCCTCATTAAACTCAAGGTATCCTTCAGAAAATGCTAGCTCTTAGGTTTCACTTATTATTTTTCCATAGTCAAAAAACAGAACAATTCTTCTGTTGCAAAGCGCTCAGAAACCCCACAACAGCTCAGGATATTTTTAAAACTACAGATTCTTGTTTAAAATTTCTGGGTTTCTTTTATGAATCATGTTTGCACGCTTAACAGTGCTAACATTGTGTGGCACCCCACAGCACCCTTGAAAGGATCTCAAGGCATGCCAGGATGCCATGGCATTGTGGCTGACAATCTCTGGTTTAGACAGACATTTGCATGGGATGGTTTTATCAGTTATGATCCTGCCTAGAGCTGAGGCCTGCAGTAGATGGCCACCTGAGGTCCTTTCCAATCATACTATTAAGGGAGATAGTTAACAGTGTTAGGCTGAAATCAGGCAGAAGACAGGACAGGGGTGGCACCTCAGGTGGCCTATACATGTGCTCAGGGCTGGGGAGGGGCTGTATTAATTAGAGCGGCTACTCTACAGTTGCTCTAATTAAAATGGCTCACTATCATGTGTATTAAGACCCCCTGCATTTTAAAATGGCAGGGGCACTTTAACTAATGCTCATTTGATGAGGCCCTAAGGTAAAGCGCCCCCACGGTCATTTTAAACATCAAGGGAGGCAGGGAAGGAGGGCTTAATACATGCGATGGTGCGGTGATGCTGGAGTAATTCTAATTATCACATGGAGCAGAGTGGATAGGCATTTTTACACATGCAAGCACTGCAGCGCCAGGCACTTTGAAAAGCTCCCAGGGGTGCAAGGCTTGCAGTTGTATAAGTGGCAAAATGCATGTCAGCACTGAGAAAATGGCAGCGGTGCAGTTTTGAACTAAAACACATCAGAGGTGCTTTAGTTCAAAAGTGCACTACCACCATTTTCTGTGCGGTGACACGTATTTCACCGCTTGTACAACCGCGTGCATCACAGCACGGTTGGCCTCGGCTCACGTACACGATTAATCAAGTCTGCTCTGAAGTGATGGACCTCTGGCAAGTCGCAGGACAAAAAAGTATGCGTATAAATGTCCAGTTAGTCGAGTCTGCTCCAAAGCGTTCTAACTAGAACATGAACCAGCACGTCTGTAGGCAGTCTTAGAGACTAACTTTCCACTTCCCCTGCCTTCTTTGACTAATTCTGCCACCCTGCCCTGGTTTCAACCCTACTATTCTATGATCCTATGTTTGTCATTTAATTTTAATAGGAAAGAAGAAAGATACTTCCTTGATAAGGAAGTAGAATAGGAAGTAGAATTTTTTTTTTTTTTTTTTTACATGTTGGGAACATTGGCATTCTTTGCAGTAGTAGGTATTTGAACGTTAAAATAAGCGGCTTAAGTCACACTATGCTCATTTCTGTCGTTTATTCTGCTATTGATGGGATTCTTTTCACAGAAGTGCACTCATTATCATTATCATTCTAGTGCTGAATAACATCAAACTCCCAACACCGTTGCAAACAGTGATCAAGTTTCAGCATTGATATAATAATTCCTTTTGTGAAGAGATGGGAGAAGAATGACGGACTTTATTTTGTTCATTAGCCTCAAGAATTTGTTCGTTAAAGGCCCAGTCCTGTCCAGCGAATACCATGAATGCCCATTGATTTCCTAGTTTTAGGTATTTACAGGCTGTTTTGTGCATAACTGTGTGTCTTCTGTAGATGTGATTGTTTATCCTCTCCTAAGCAGCTGTGGACATGCCTTATTTTTATAACGTCTGCTAAGAGCTGCGTCTCGGTAATGCTTGTTGGCAGTGCGTTCTGCCAGTGAAATTAGGCATTTTTAAACAAACCTAAATATTTTTTTCCAGTTTTAAAATATGCCTCATTTCAGTCCAAGTGTATGTTCCCTTATTCCTGCATGGTGAGAGAGGGTAGTAAGAGGACCTGACTTCCTTTCTCTCTAACGTTCATTATTTTATACGCCATTGTTATCTCATGTCTTCTTCATCCCTCTAAACAGCACTGTCTTTTTAACCTCATTTCTATGAAGTGCTTTGTGTCTAATCATTGGGCTCCTCCTTGCCCTTTGGCCTCTTTCAGTTTTTAAGTCTTTGGCATTTTGAGTTTTGCTTGATATACTTACTAATAAAAAGGTCTGATAGGATCTACAGGGATATCCAAGAAATCCATTGCGAGATATAATGCTTTCAGAATAATACCAGAGACTTCTTACATGTGCACATCCAGTGGTCCTGAGTTCTGGGGAAAATAATCATTAAATAATGATTCAGAGTATCGGTTTTCATGGTCGTGAAACACACAACACAACGAAGACACTTGGATTTTTCTGTTCCAATAGAATTGGGAAAACAGTGGTTTCTTGTATCTATTTTTTTTTTTTAAGAAACTTTAAAAAATGTGTTTTTAAAAGTATATTGTTCATGTTGACCTTCCTGAAAGACTGGCTCAAACTCATCTGTTATGTTTTGGATGGACAGGAGCCAGGTATTGATCCAGCAAATAGATCCATCCAAATGTGTTCCAGTGCCCCTGCAGAACTCTATCCGCATCGGTCCGATTGTCTGTGGCTGTCAGAGCGGCTTTTGCAGGGTTTCTATTCAGTGTTTTGAAGGCTAAAGTAAGGACAGCATTTTGAAAGTATTTAGCAGTCACTGTGAGAGTCACCATTTGCCAAATGTTACTACAAAGCAGCATCTCAAATGACTGCTATTTTCCTATTTTCTCTGTTCTGAACATAAGAGGGGTTTTAGTAACTGTTGTAAGTTCAGTGGCCTGTAGTTTTTTTTTTTTTTTTAAACACTACAAAGGCTGTATCCTTTGACACCCGTGATACAGGGAAATGAACAAAATATCAAGATGTTCTGCAGCTTGTTCCTGGTTTGGTCAATATTGTTTGTGACAGCTGCATTTTTTTTCTTTAAATATACTGTTATGAGTGTCTAGCACTAGGGTCAATAGGTGCTATCAAGAATGAGTTTCCTACCTCGAATGGAGCAAGCACTATCTTTCTCCTCTCTGTAAAGCACTAGGCAAACCTAAGACACAATTTATAAAATCTAGACTTTAAAAAAAATATATAGATAAAGATGTGTAGATATAGAGAGAAACATGTACATATATATGTGTATATATATGTCTAGATTTTATGAATTGTGTCTTAGGTTTGCCTAGCGCTTGATTCAGCTTGGAAAATAGAGACTAATCCAGGTAAACGGTAAAATTTAGCTGCTATGAAATCAGTAGCAGTTGATGCGGTGAAGATTTCACTGAAGTCTGTGTACGATATTGTTCATACATTATTATTATCTATGACAACTGAACTGTGTTAAAATTTCCACATCTGTGTTTCTCGGAAATAATTGTGGACCATCGTGGCTTAATGTGCTTATTGCTTTTGTATAGTGTTCTAGCAGTCTAACCCAGGAGGGTTTTATCTTTTAAAATCTCCCCTCTGACAACTAACCCTCTGGTGATGTGGTGATGTGCCAGAGGACTGGAAAGGGGCCAATGTGGTTCCCATTTTCAAAAAAGGGAGGAAGGAGGACCCAGGAAACTATAGGCCAGTCAGTCTTACCTCAGTCCTGGGGAAGCTTTTTAAGAAAATTATCCTGGCGCATGTCCGCGAGGGACCAGCGGGGAGGTTATGCTTAGGGGCAGCCAACACGGCTTCATTAGAGACAGGTCCTGTCAGACCGACCTGGTGGCCTTCGATGACCAGATCACCAAATCTCTGGATGCAGGTGTCACGGTAGATATAGTCTTTCTGGACTTTAGGAAGGCCTTCGACACTGTCTCTCACCCAATTCTCATTAAAAAACTAGGAGTCTGTGGCGTCAACACCTACACAGTCAGATGGGTCACTAACTGGCTGGAGGGCTGCACCCAGAGAGTGGTGATGGACAGGTCTTATTCAACCTGGAGGGGTGTGGGCAGTGGAGTCCCCCAGGGTTCGGTCCTCGGGCCTGCACTATACAACATCTTCATCAGTGACTTGGACGAGGGGGTAAAAAGCACCCTGTTCAAATTTGCCGATGACACAGATGTGGGGGGATGTGGGCATGCTAGAAGGGAGGAATAGGCTGCAATCGGACCTGGACAGGTTACAGGGGTGGGCGGATGAGAACAGGATGGGATTCAACACTGACAAGTGCAAGGTGCTGCACCTGGGGAGGAAGAACCAGCAGCAGACCGACAGGCTGGGGAACTCCCTTCTCATCAGTGCAGAGGCAGAAAAGGATCTTGGAGTCATTATTGATGCCAAAATGATCATGGGCCAACAGTGTGGGGACGCGGTCAGGAAGGCCAACCGCACCTTGTCATGCATCCACAGATGCATCTCGAGCAGGTCCAAGGAGGTGATCCTCCCCCTCTGTGTGACACTGGTCAGGCCACAGGTGGAGTACTGCATCCAGTTCTGGGCGTCGCACTTCAGGAGGGGTGTGGACAGCATGGAGAGGGTCCAGAGG
Source organism: Alligator sinensis (assembly GCF_000455745.1). Lineage (NCBI taxonomy): Eukaryota > Metazoa > Chordata > Crocodylia > Alligatoridae > Alligator > Alligator sinensis. The sequence goes on from NW_005843452.1 coordinate 44,166, forward strand.
AGGGCCACCCGCGTGATCAGGGGACAGCAGAGCAGGCCCTACGAGGAGAGGCTATGGGACCTGAACCTGTTCAGCCTCCACAAGAGAAGGCTGAGGGGGGATCTGGTGGCCTGTTACAAACTGGTCAGAGGGGACCAGCAGGCATTGGGAGAGTCCCTGTTCCCCCGAACACTACCAGGAGTGACTAGAAATAATGGTCACAAGCTGGCAGAGGGTAGATTCAGGCTAGACAGCATGAACACTAAATAGTATGGTACATAAATGATTTGCTGAATGTGTAATTTAAACTAGAGTGGGGCATGAAGGCAAAGCACATTGGTCTGTGCACCTAGTGTGAAATGCAGGAGCCTGTTCAAAATAGTTGGTCAGAAAACAGGCTCATATTTCATAATTGTACCAACAATAGAACATACATGTGCAAGCTGTTATGGCCTAACTGTCATGCCTGCCTGATTCTGTCCTGATCCTATAACAAAACAGATTAATTAGGAGTCAAAGTTAGTGCCAGGTAGCTAACTTGCATCACTGCAGAATCATGCAGACAAAAGGGGTGATGTTTGCTCAACAGCAGCAACTCTCGCCCCTCTTTTAAAGCGTCTAAAACTCATGTTTCTCCAGACGCTGCATTGGATCTCTTTTCCCTTCCCTAAAACATTAATAATTACCCAGTATTCCCAATCAGAAATCCAAAGGATTAACCCAGCCTTTATATCAGACTCTTGTGTACAGTCAGGCATTGGATATTTGAAATATACTTACCTCTCATGACCTCGTTGACATCGCGGCTTACAGGTTGTTCCCGAAGTAGTGGACATCCTGGCATTGTTCTCCCGCCATTTGGGTAAAAATCCAGATGTCCAGAGGGCTGATTGATTCCAACAGCTGTAAAATGTGATGTGTTCAGTGCTGACTGCCTTCTAAATGGCAGCTGGCAAGCTCGGTGGATTGGTCTCCATGCAAAAACTTACCAAAGTCAAAAAACAAGCGACCAGCATTACTGTGAATGACGTCAACAAATTCTGCATCGGAAGGATCCAACCTGACCTCAGGAGGCGTGGAATGGAAATAGGGCCCAGCCGGATCCAAGCCTAAGTAGAAAAGGAACATGCATTGTGATTATTACGTGTACTCTGCTAGACGGAAAAACCTTTTTGTTAGGCATGCCACAAATTAGCCCCACACCTTCCCCAAGTGCCTCTCCGCTCCCTTTTCCCTGTCCAATCTGCTTTTCTTTCTGCTCCCCTTCCTGTCCTCCCTGCTCAATCTGCCGCTCAGCTTTCATCTCCGTGCCCTGTGCTTCCTGCCCCATCTGGTGCTCTGCTTTTTGCTTCGTGTGCTGTATTGCCTGTCCCCTCGCTGATCTACCGTGGGCCACCTATGTCACTTGTGGCACATGCGCTGCACTTTGGCCACCCCTATTTCCATGTGTATTGTAACCTTTCCAGATTAAGGTCTACATTTTGGACTATGCACCCAGATTGGCACTGACAGTGGCAGTTGTCATGATGGGCAGGCACAATGGTTAGCATCTAAGCGGTAGTGGATGGAGACTTTGTACAGTACTTTTGTGCATATGAATAAATCACAGTGCTCTCCAGCGATGGTGAGCCAGTATTGCCTACAGCCGGTTTGCAGCTGAGGTAATACCCCATTTAGTTCTAATGCTAGTGTGCCCTTTTTTTTTTTAAGGTGAAGTCCAGGAGCTTTAATCCTAGCTCTCTCTAAGTGAAATGCATAATTTTTTTTTGATTATTGTGCACAGACATGATTTAGTTACAGTGTTGTTCCTGCACCAATTAGAATTGAGCATAATGTTCGAATTGGAAATTACTATAGCTTTCTTTTGAAAGGTCACAACTTGAAATGCTGAAACAAACTGTTGAACTGGACTGTTAAGAGTAAATAAGATAATGAATCCTGAATGTTTTAAAAATCTGCAGCCCCAAGACGAGTAACGGTCCCTAACTTATTCAACTACCGTTAACTAGTGGCATGTCCCCCACGCTGACTGTGTTTTTCCTGCCTTTGCCTTAGGCTTGCCTGGCTTCCACAGTGCAGGACTAGAAACACAGCAGAGCTCAGAGAGGTTGGGGAACAGTTAAGAAGTTCAACCTCTGCTGCAATTCAGTCATCCTACTGACAACTGAAGCCACATATGGATATGGGGAACTGAAGACAATGTTCTGGCATGTGATGAAGGGTTTGTGAAAAGGCAAGACCCAATTTTACATATTGCCATTGCTTCTGGTAGTACTTGTCAAGTACAGTGCGTGCTCTGGATTCATCAGAAAGCAGGGGGTTCTTGTCCTTGGGTACGTTATCCTCTCTTTAGTCTCACAAGATGAAATAGTCTCTGGTACCTGTTATTCGAGCAATGCCTCTCTTCCTTCTTCCTGCTTCACCTGCAGCATGTGCTCCAAGACTGTGACCAATAATGTGGATGTTGGCAGGCGTGTATCCGTAATCTCTCTGTTGAAACGCAGGAAAAAGGGGAGGGAGGAAAGTGTGTGTGTGTGTGTGTGTGGGGGGGGGGGGGGGGGGGGGGTGATTTTGTGATAATTACTGGGTAAGGGGACTGACAGGGAGCGGGGGCTGTTGGGAGCTATCTGCAGACACCGTTCCCTGCAGGTGTATCTGATGCTTTGTGCAGCAGAGGCACCCCACAAATTAATTTATATGGAAATATATATGGGACATCTGAACTGGAGATGTAGATCTAATGCAGCGCCTTGAGCCTGCAGCAGTCCTGAGATGACGAATGCCTTCCTTGCCCACGGCGGTTATGCAGGATTGCCAACTCTCAAGATTTTTGGCATTGTTCTTAAAGTCTACTCTTTGGGAACGTGAAAAACTTAACTCTTTCTCTTATGTATGTATATAAATATATATATAAAAGAAAGAGCTAAGTTTTTTTCATATTCCCGAAGCATAGACTTTAAGAATAGTGCAAAAATCATGAGTGTTGGCAACACTGGTTATGATCAATTTACTTCCAATGCATACTAGGCCATGACCACAAATTCTGCTCCCCTCCCAAAAGCCTCTGCTGCTTCATGCCTCCATACAACATTTACTTTCTGTGCGCACCAGCAAACCTGGTTCTCACTCCTGGAATCGGTGCAGGGACAGCAAATGGACTTTCCTATGTCCCATGCGCTCTGCAGTACTCCTGACTCCCATCCCCTTCCCTCGAGTGAGGACGGTGAGCCCTGGTGGGGGCGTTTGGATTGCTGTCTGTGCTGTGTTCGTGCTGAGGATGAATTAGACTTTCTTCTTTGGGGGCGTCAGCCTGTGCCCTTCCACCAGCCCTCAGTTCACACTTGCACCAACATGAAATACAGAGCAGTTAAGGCAAGAACGTTTGACGCACACCTCTACCCAACGATGGGCTGGTCGGCTTCCTTTTCTAAGGAGACACTACCACCTTGTGGCATATTTGGGTAATTCAAAAGTCGTTTGTAGGATCTGTCCAACGTGTTTCATGGTTGTGGCACAGATACTGCAAACATTAGACACATGCTTAAGTTTCCAGGCATGTCATGATTTATGGTAAAGCATGTGCCCTAGGTGGTTGCAGGAGTGGAGACTTTAAACACGGCTCTCTTACATAAGGTTATCAGCAACTCTGCTTTTTGTCTATGCCAAGTCAGATCTAAGCATGCCCTTGGTTTTTAGATCTATTTAGATTTTTTTAGATCTATTATGAGAGAACTTTAGAGGCTGTAAAGAATATAAAATGAAAGCTCCCCTACACAGCCCATATGATGTGGTTATGCGTCTACACATAGCATGGAACGGTGGGTAAATAAGACATCTTTACCTCCAGAAGGTCCATTAAATACTTCAGTTCGGCCCCCACAATTCGAACATTGCTGACTGCGTCTGTGTATATGACATCTGAGCCACCCCTCCAGTCTACGACAATGCAGTTCACATCTTCCACTTGAAACATTAACTGGTGTATGTGAAAGCGAGAGAGTGGAAGAAAAGGATAAATTAAGAGTAATCGAGGGTAAAGCTTGGGATTTAATTAGTAACGTATTGAAGTTGGCTATGGAAAGAGTATCATTTCAATTATGGTGCTGGATTTTGTGTCCTGTACCCGTGAACTTAGCCACTGCTCTTGCAAGAAGCTCATGTTAACCTGAAATTCTGCTCCTCTTCTATGACTAGTCCTATTGAAGTCTGTGGTGCAACTTTGGTCCCTACCATTGTAATTGCTGAAAAAGGTCCACGACTTCTATTTAGAAATAATAAGATGGAGACCATATGTGACTGAGCTGCTTTCTCTTCAGATGTATTCTCAGAAGAATTGCTATCTGGGTTCCAACTACAAGGCTGGTTTTGACTTTCAGTTACCCTAATGCCGAGCATTTTCTGCAGTAAATCATAAGATATTTCTTAGAACTTGGGTATGAAAAAAAGCATATGAAGGGCTTAAAAACTGAGATGATCGTTCATTAGCATTCATATGATTTAGTGGGAAACCACATAGTGAATTGTTAAAAAGGAATGGAAGCTGAAATTTCAAACCTGAGTGGAGTAACATTGAAATAAAAATACTCGTATTCTACCTTGCACATGTCCATTAGCCAAATGATGTCATTTCTGATAGAATATCCATGTATAAGAAAACGAGTTGTCCTGTTGGTTTGGAAATTTGAGGCTTTGATAGTTGAGGGCTTTATGGCAGAAATTTCCTGTATTTAAAAAAAAAAAAAAGAAGAAAAAAAGGAAAATAGCTGAATCCTCTCCTTCAGTGGGGATCTGGGTTATGTTCCTTTTCCAGTGCCCCACCGGGTGACCTTTGGGATATCATTTCCATTCTGTTCCTCTGTTTTCCCACTTATAAAATGAAGGTGATGGTATTGACCTTTATAACATAATACTAAGATGTACTCATGAAAAGTACCATAGAAAATCATGGTAGTATTAAAATGTATCAAATGAACACTGAACATAACACCTACAAGATGGAGATTGAAGGCTGCATGCATGTTTGTCCCTATTTTTCTTTTCTTTTCTTTCTCAATCCCTAGTTCTGACTCCTTTAAAAACAAGACAGAATTTCATCCCCTCTTTCTTTTTGTATTATTAAACACTTTGTGGGCTACAGGGAAGAAATGTCAGGATTATAAGGTTAGAGACCATGGATAAAAGTATATTAGTTGCTAGTGGAAACGGGTCTTTTAACTTTTGAATAAAATATTAGTTGAATTTTAGTTTACTTTCAAACTTTGATTTTTATTTGTTTTTTATTAAGATGTATTAACTTCGACAGTCCAATAAGTGATTGGGGGAAAATGTTAGTTCCTCAGCTCATGCCTTGTCTGCAGTGAAAGGATGAGAAAGGTCATAGGCTGCATCAGAACTTGCTTTAATAAAAAGTCTCTGTAACCTTGTTATGTATTAAGTAAAAAGGCAAAAAATGTCACTTTTTCACCATTGTCAGTTCACCATTCACTTTTTTTATTATTAATTTCCTTCTAATTGAATCAGGACTTGATTGCTTTGGAAGCTGTTTTCCTTCTGCCACAGAGTAGTTCCTAGTCTAGCAAATGCATTGTGTGTGTGTGTGTAAGGCAGCACCCTCACTCTGAACACCACCATCCTTTTGAGAAGTCAGATGTAGATATAGTCTACCCCATTTAAGTGCTTCCTTTTAGGGCTGATAAAGGCTATACAGGTGTAGCAGGCTTACCTTTTGTAGCTTGGGTTGAGTCCCAGGCTCGAGAGTCTGCTGCTTGATTGGTGGAGCCCACCCACCAATCAGGAGGCAGCAAGAGGAGTGAAGCCATGCCCCTTTCCCGAGGGGAGGGGGAGAGGAGCTCCACGAACCTGATTGTAGACTGCCCTGAAGAGTATATAAAGAGCAGCATGCCTGGCACAAGGGGCCATTTGGTGAGGGACTTAAGAAGTGTGGAGCAAGAAAAGCTGGGGAGCTCTCCCCCAGCGGGCAGTAGGCCCAAGGCTCCTGAAGCCGCTGCTGGAGGAGCAGCCTTGGGAGTGGTGCGAGACCACTCGGGCTGTTGACGGCGCACGAGGACGGTGCACAGAGACCTGGCCCTGGAAGTGGTGTGAGACCGCTTGGGCCCATCATGGTGCGTGGTTCGGCATACGGAGTCCAGGCTTTGGGAGCCACAAGTGGCGGTTCGAGCCTGCAACCCCGGTGAGTGGCTGGGTGTTATGGTGCGCGGCTCAAAGCACGGAGCCCAGGTTCTGGGAAGCTGCAAGCAGCGGCTCAAGCCTGAAGCCCTAGAGGTCTAGCAGGCCACTCGGCGCATGGGGTGGCGCACAGAGCAAGGGCCTTAGGAGCCACAGTGCAGCGGCTCAGGACCCATCTCCCGGCAAGCGGCCGGGTCTCACGGTGTGCAGGGTGGTGCAGAGAAGCGGAGCGAGGAAGCGGCAGAGGCTGCTCGGGTTAGCCACTCAGCTAACTGGGGGAACATGAGTTACTGGGCCCTTGGGTCCCAGAGTGGAAAATGTTTGAGGGGGGCAAACCCCAGAGAAGGGGCGGGGTGAGCAGTCTTTCGCCCCACCCCCAGGGACCCCATTGAAAGAGAGACCATCTATTGCCATGAGTCAGACACTATATTAAGGAATAGATGTTATTGAGATTGTTTATGTCTGCGCCTTTTATTTTGTAATTGAAATGTTGTATTGTGTTGATACTCCTGAAATTGTTTTATTGTGATGGGTAAATAGTGTTATCATAGGACAGAGTAATTTCTGAAAAGCACCCTATTAGTTTCTTTGATTGTTAGGTCCCCTAACTGGGTAGGGGTCCATTGATGCATTAAAGAAAGAGGGACTGTTCCTTTGTAGGAGTAAAATCACTTTTCCCCTATTAAACTTTGTGTGACACTTTTTAATTGAGTATGGGTTCCCCACTAGGGTGGGGAAGCTGTGGGTTTTTTGTGTATATATTGGTTTTTCCTGGAGACTGTGGTTGGAAGCAGTTTTTCCCACGGTGTTATTTAGGGTTTGACCTTGGTTGTTGGTTAATGGTCACTGTGTAAATCTATGTATATGATATTTAGTTTTATGTTTATGTATATTCTATGTTAATAAATATTGTAAATAGTTAAGAGCCTGTCTAGAGTCTAACCCTATGGAGGAAGGAGGGAACCACGTGTCCGTGATGGTGATCCCTCCCACAACACCCTCACCTCTCACCATGTCCTTGTGATTGGGATCAGGGCACACCCTTGGGTGTACCTGGGCTACATAGGACTTAATCTGGTAAATACACTTTTTGGGACTCAATGGCTGTGATGCCTGGTAATTAACAGAAACACCTGGATTCATGGTTTTTGTGCCTCATACAAGCTTGCTACCTTGTTTGAGTGTACCTCATGCCCTTAATAACAACCTTGATATTCACAGGGCCTACTCAGTTCAAGGTACGTAAGCCTTGAGAGAAATGGTGGCTCCTAGTCAGGTTAAGCAATTTTGCAGTTAAGCAGAGTACATTTACATTATAATGGGCCCACAAGTTGCTATGTACATTAAGTGGTTTATGCCCTTATGCAAAGTAACCAACAGATGCAAAATTGGGACTGGCATTATGTTGTAGTTAAGTGAATTATGCACTCAACTGATCTGAATATAGGTGTGCTTCACACCGTACAAACTTCACATACGGCCGGCTAGTCCCCAGAGTGATAGGTCCATGTCTCCATTTGTTTTTCTACCCTTTACCAATAAATAATCCTTATTGTCTCCCTCTGTCTGCTAATGCAGCAAGTCTGGGGATCGTTAGACCAAAATGGTCCTGCCTAGATCAAGAGGTTGGATGATACCTTGAGGTCCCTTCCAGCTCAATATTTTTTCCCCTGCCATGAACACTGGCAGGAGGTGTGGGCTGGGCAGTATTACCCTGATCTAACTCTTATGGAAGTAGATAGTACTACCAGCACTGAGTTTAATGGCACTTTGGCCAAGTCCCAGTGGGGCAATCCCATTGAACTCTACCCTTTTTCTCCACACTTAGCCTCCCCTTGCACTGCTCTGGCTGAGGTTTCTTGCTTGGAAATTCAGAGGATTGCTCCAAAGATAGTAGAGTTCAGGGTGATAACGAGTGTGTGCATCTTATGTGTTTTAATGAATACCTTATCCTTTTGCATTAAATGAGAAATAAAAGAAAGAACATATTTCCCTTGCTTTCATTCTTTGTCTTTCCCTTCTCTCAGGGCTCTCTCCCAATATGTCCATGTTTTGCCATAGCCTTTTCTCCAGTGCTTTTCAATGTCATTTTTCTTTTAGTCTCTCTCTTCTGAAGTGTGTTAATAATTGTTCCTCCTCCTTTCCTTCCATCTGTCCCCCTTTCACTGCCCTTTTCTCTGCTTCTCTCTCCTTTCTTGTACATACGCTCTTTAATTCTCCTTGAGTCTTCCTTATCCGTCTCCTCCTCCTTCTGTCTCTCCTGTGTCTCTTCATCCCTTGTATTCTTGTTTCTCCTCTTCTTCTCCTACTGTACAACCTCTCCTTTATGTCTCCTTTCTACCTGTCCTCCATTACTCCATTTTGCCTTACTTAAAAGTAACATGCAGGCAGGACCTCTGAGAGCAGGAGTATGTGATTTAGGAGTCTCACTGCTTAAATGCATAGGCTGTACCCCAGATCCTCAAGTCTACCCTGCAAAGCCTTCCTAGACTGGAGCCAGGTCTTTGGAGGCTTGTCAAGCCCAAATTGTGGCAGAACAGGTTTTCTTTGTAGTTCCCTTTCTGGCTTTGGCCTTTGGGTAGCAAACCTGAAGCAAGAGTTTGACCCTTTGTTTATTGCCAAGTGCACGCGGGGTGCTTATAAGCATTCGGAATACATCAGCAGGCTTCAATCACTAAAATGACATTGTTGGAGGCTTATAATTGATACTGTGTGAATAGATGTGACTTATTAGAGTAAATGCCTGGAAAAAGGCAATGGAATAGGGAGAAATCAGCAGGTAATAGTGGGATGGTGTATGCTGCCAAACTGAGACAGTTCTGGTGGAGAGCATGGAAAAAGGACACAGATCTTTTTTTTCAGAAAAGCGTAGTTAACGTTTTCAATTTTTAAACGAGACCTGGCTCTTCTTACCTGGCATCTGTTGGGGTTGTCTCTAGTGTAGAGGAGGAATGTGGTCTTCACTCGTTCGGGAGAGCTGGGCAAGCCTGTCAGTGGTCTTTGCAGTGTACCAGTCCATGGTGGTTTATTTGGGAAGCAGCCAAGCCTCTGATAACAAATGTCTCTTCCTGTGACACACGAAGTTTGGGTGCATTAGAAATGGGTTCCAGTTTGGCTCTGTAGCCGAGACTACCACCACTTTCAAAGGAGGTGATGGAGGGGTTTGCTTCTCTTTGCTTCAGGGACCTCAAAAAATGGCAGTGAATTCTCTTCTAGAGAGGTGATTAGTTTTCCTCTGAGCAACACTGTTGAGGTCATAACAGTTTCACTGGGGACAAGTCGGGTTCCCAAAGGTTTCAACCAGACTCCAAGGGTGCATCTAACAAAACTATAGCATAAGTCCTCTATATCCTGGAGGAAATGGGGATGACCAAAGCATCTACATCACGGAGGATCTTTTAACCTTGTCTCTCTTCCCAACCCACCCAAGCACTCCCTGGGTACCATTGGACAGAGATCCTTGAGCGCAAGACTCGCACTACTTCCTTTGGGCCACAGAGGTGGATGGAGGACTTGCTTCGTGCATGTTGGGCTAAAGAAACTCAACTGCCTTTTTTGCTAATTAAGCAAATTGCTCCTAAAAGAATAGCTGTGTTTTCTCTTGTCTTTCTCCACTAAGCACAGGGGAGCCACTAATTTTGAACCATTTCTGTAAAAGGGCAGATTGAAGGCTTTGGCACCATAACAAGTTTTCTCAAAGTCTGCTTCTTAATTAAACCAGTTAATTTAACCAAGCCTGCATTTTAGCCAGTTTTGCTCAGAAATAATTGTCCTGTAGAGGCAGGCTATCCCATAACTGGTTCCAGCACGGTTTCTATGACCTTTCTCAGAGAAAGCGGCTAGTGGCTGGAAACAGGACTCTTTGCTCCGTATGACAGCTCCTGCAAGTATAAAGTCTTACTGGGGAGGGCACAGTTTGAAGGCAGAGGCAGGACAGCTGCTCTTCGTACCACTACTAAGCTTTGCTTGGTAACTAGAAAAAGATGGAAGGTGCTTTTATTTTTTAACTACTTTTAAACTTTCTTCCAGAGATGCAAATTTATGCAGGCTGCACCCCTTGAAGAAAATATATACAGCCCTGACTAAACTCCCTCGAAACAAGCATGCCTTTGGATCACTTCGTTCAGGGAAGTTCTTCACATGACGGCCAACATACCATGGATTATCAAGCCCACATATTAAATAACTTCCTCTATTTACCAACAGGCTTAAAGGGAAGCAGAAGTGCCCAAAGCAATACACATTCAGTGCACACCTAAAACGTAGTCATTTCGTCACGTTTATTGTTTAAATACAATTACGAGAGACAGTCTATGGGAGTCACCATTAAAAAGCCATTTACCCAACCTTTTTCTGCTGTATCTGCACCCTGAGGAGTTCCTGCTCCAAACAGAGAGAAACAATACAAAGGTACTCTAGTGCCTGAGAGCAAATGATGACATGTTAATAGCAGCAACGACCACGCAGGTTATTCCACACTTTGTACAACTGGCAGAAGTGATACCAAAACGGTATATGAACCTGCAGATGCACTGTATGTTTGAGACCTTACAAGTGATCTGGGCTTTTCTTAAGAGTTCTCAATCACTTTAGGAACTTGGCAATCATGCCCTTAGATTATATTATTATTTTTGTTGTTATGTAGCTCTTGGCACGTTCTTGATTAAAGATCAGACCTGCATGCCTTGTTTGTGTATCGGGACCACCTACTGGAAAAGCTACAGCCTAAATAAGTCACTGGCTTCCATTGCCTCATCAACCTGCATTTGTACAGAAGCAATGTGCATTTGAAGCACATACACATTTCCTGCATGCTTGTATATTCAGCCTTACACATTTTGTTGAGCCCTTACTTTGCTATTTAATGTATAGCAACTTTAAGTGAAAGAAGCATAGCAGGGGTCAGACTCATTAGCTGTCATGTTGAACAATCTCATCTCACTGTTTTCTTGTGTTTGCTCGGTACGTCTATCGGAGGCCACCTGTTCAATCTTGTTTATAGCTAGAGAGTAAGCAGTTTGGAGCGGGGACCATCTAGTTCTGTGTTTGTGCAGCACAGTGAAGTCCTAGCCTGTGCTTGGGCCGCCAAAATGATACCACAATACAAATAATAATTATTCTGAACAGGAAACAGTTGTGAAAGGACTAGACTCCTCTTCCATACAGAGATATAGGGCTATCTCCCTTTCCTTTTGCCTGTTGAATCTTTTCTTAAAGAAAAATTGCTGGGTGAATATGGTGAAGATATTAAACTAAGGAACAAATCAGTCATAAGGAGAACCACCATTCCATATCAAACTATTATTGTAACATTTTTGTTAAAATATATGTAAAAGTATTGAGGTTTGAGCAAGAAGAATTCAGTCACTTGGTAGTCCTCGTCTGTATCTAGTCTCACCTTTGGCTGTGTCGAGCAGAAAAAGTGCAGCGATCCAAATGCCAAACATCTAAAGCAAAATAAATACACAATTTAAAGCAGAATAAAATGTGCATCCAGAATTCAGCTAAGATTAGATTAATCCATTCACAAAAATACTGTCATGTAGTAGGAGCATTGCCAACCTCAAGCATTTCAGCTCATTGAAATGGACCCAGTAGGTTCAGGGTTGGGTGAAAGATCACGTTTCCAAAGAATGGAAGTGGAGTTTGTGTTTCCTGCAGGAGTTTCAGATTTTTCTCTGTGAACGTCAGAGCTTGAAAGTTTTTTTGTTAAAAGGAAACCCGAGTTTCTTTTGTAACCACTTGACTCCAGAAGTTAAAGCTGTAAAAGAACCCTATCCAAAGACTTCAATAAAGTCAGTGGAGCTGGAAACGCTGAAGTAGAGTTCTAGCCATTTAAATTGCAAAATCTTTGGAGGAGGGGTGTCTTTGTGTAGTGACCTCTGAACATGAACTAAGCAGTAGATGCATCTACACGTGCACATTACTGCGGGGTTGATTAGCTCTGCAGTAAAGTGTCACCGTGTACACATGAACCAGTATTGGGACTCAGGTATTTAATTAACTCCACCATAAGATAATACTGTCCCTGTCAGTGACAGTACTATCTTATGGCATAGTTACTTACTACACTGAAATGCAGGTATAGATGGTGACAGGGACTGGCCACCACGTGGCTCCATACTTTAGCACTCTTGTGCCCGAGCCAGCCCCTCTGCCCAACACCACCCTCTGAGCCCAGGGTTGACCCCCTGAGCTTGCTGCCATCCTGGGGCTGCTCTGCCCCGTCTCAAACTACTACCGCCCCAGGCAAAATACAGAAGCTGCGCCTGGGAGCAGTCAACTCTGATGCAAACAGGTCTGGAGTTTATCACGTCACATTGATTGCACATGTAGATGCACCCGCTGTGAGATTCATGGTCCATACCTAGGCCTTCTGGGGGCTACCCCCAAATAAACAAAAACCGATCCTTGCTGATCTGCCTCGGTAATGGACGTTCCAGACACATGCGTGATACAGGGGGCTAATCTTGCTCTTCATATGTAAAACCTTTTCTAGCGTTGCTTCAGCACTTGGAAGAGGTAGCTAGAGTATCCTGAAATTAGCCAGCTGTGGATTATTGAGCCTTGAGTACTATCTACAGGTATCGTTGTGTTCCTCATGCCACTGGTTTTTGGGGAATGTTTTATTGCCAACCTAAGCCTTGTCCATAGCATGTGTTCATTTCTGCTTCAGAACGGTGCAGGTAATCCATCTTGGGGTAGATTTGCTAATTGCTGTATATTATCTGAGAACTCTGAATGGGTGTCCAGACAGGTTCTCGCTAGGGTCGAGTTATGTCATTTAAAATGGTATCACTGGAATGCTATTTTTTTTTCCATTACTTTGCAGTAGGACCTTAAATTGGACTAATGGTCTTGATGACCTGATGAGGTATTGATCGTTTCTATCTGGGAATTTTACAGGTAAATAAGTGAGATTTTTGGTGACCTGCTGAAACAGGGGTGTCATATATACAGCCCAGGAGGAGCTGGGAATTTGCAGGGCAGTGCCTGCTGCCAAATTCCCATTTATGGAGCCCTGATGGGCATGTGCGTTGGCAGCAGGAGCGGGGCAAATGATTGCTTCATTAACCCTTGCAATGTTGCTTGCCCCACTGTCACCAAGTCTGATTTCAGCCCAGGAGCTTCCTTGCAGTCTGGACCCAGCTCACAAGGAGCTCCGTGGTCTGGATTTGGTCCAGGGGTGTAGGTTAGCATGATATCTCTATGCTAGAGTGGTGTCAATTAAGAATTAAAGTTTCACCTAATATATAAACATTCTTGTCAAATTATAGTATTTATACATCTTGGAGAGGATTTTCAAGAATCTAAGTGAACTAGGAAAACAAGTGTCATTGGCTTTGAATGGGACTTGTGTTCTTAATTGACCTATAAATGTTTGAAAATCTCAACCATAACTTCCTAATTTGTACTCATCAGCCCTCATCCATCAAACCACTCAGTCACTGGCTTACCTTGTCATTGGAGTCAATTAAAACTGCTTAAAAGTGTTTTATGGGCTTTGCTTACTTGATACCCTACTTGGGTAGCTCAGCACATACAGCAAGGTTTCACACTTTACAGTTTATGCCATCTGTACTATGAAAAATTAATGCACTTGAAGTTGCATGTCACTTCCAAAGATTCGAGGCCACTTGGCTAGCTGAGTTTTGTCATAATGTGGATTCAAACAACAATACCTTTCTAATGGATTTGCTAAGTTATTTAAGTGAAATTAGTCATTAAAACAACCTCAATTAGTAAGGTTAATCACTTTCTAAAACTTAAATTTAGTATGCATATTTTTTTCAGATAGAGGGCTCTACTAGTTGGGACAGAATGTATTAGTAAGTTCTCAATGGCCATGAAGTGCAATTTTATTACATATAACATTTTTTTCAGCAAACTGGATCAGTTTCTGGTGCTCAAATATATTCCTGTCTCCCACTGAGTTCAGTAAGGGCTGTCACCTGTAACGGAGGTCAAAAGTTAATCTTGCATCCCAAAATAAAATATTTTAAACTTGGGCTTTGCAATTTATGGTCTGCAGGCTGGATCTGACCCACAGACCTGCTGGATCTGGCACCATGAAGCTGGAGGGCTTTGCCTATGCCCATTCTCGTGCCATGGCTGAGCAGCAGGGAGATGCCCCCATGCCCATGATGCTTCACCCTGCCCACCCTCCTCCACTTGCTAAGGCTGTGGCCTGGGGGCAGCTTTTAGCCACTGGGCAGCTTCCCCCTGTGCCCGTGCTGTATCTGGGAGGTGGGTTAGGGATAGGGTTCAGTGTGGACACAGCTCCCACTGCCTGGCCCTGGCGCAGCTCCCCATGGGCTATAAGCTGCACTCAGACCCCACCTGGGGAGAAGCAGGTAGCCGCATGGGCGCAGCTCCCTCCTGCTTGGCCCTGGCACAGATGCAGCGAACCCCCCTCCCCTCCTCCACTGCTGACACACTGCCAAAGCCCCCCCAGCCCACCCTAGACCAGAGCTGAGTTGTTCTGGCTCACAGCTTAGAAAGGTTGATGGCTGCTGCCTTAAACAATAGATTTTATCTTAGTTTAAATAATTAGCAGAAGGCAGAGACTGAGAAGTAGCTGGACGTGTGTGATACAGGGGGGTGCTACAGGAAGGAAGAGAGTTAGCAAACAACTTAAATCAGTTCGCTAGCCTTTCATATCATCCATGCAAGGAAAAAAAACAAGGCTGTCCTTTACATGTCCTTGCTTCCATTTTAAATCTATTCTTAAATTAAAGGGGAGATGAAAAAGCAATCAAATATCATTAACGAGTCAGACCCTGTAAACTTAAAGTCTGGATTTATGAATAAGATGGATTTAATAGCTCTGCTCTTAAATTCTGCATAAATTAGCCTGGTGTTGAGCATTACAGATCTGCTAACTGGTATAGTGAGGGTGGGAAAGAAGGGCTTACTATGCTGGACAAAACTAACATCCTCAAAGGAGCAGATGAGAAAGCTCTTGTCTAATTTCAGTCACTGCGTTCCCACAGTATCTCGCTAATGTTAAGCTCTGCTTGGGACGAGGGATTGATTTGTGTAGATCTCCTTGCGAGCTCAGAGCATAAATTTGTTCTGCTGCTGTCTGGGCCTCTTCATTCACACAAGGGATAACGAGCATCCTGACAGGACGCATCTATGTCCTTAGGTATCCCTGGCAGTCGCACACTACCCATAGAAAAGTTTGAAGTATGAACTTTAGATCTGTCACCTTAGGCAAGGATTTTGGAAGACCTTTCAAAGGGCTAGAAGAGAAGCAAAACTCCCAGCGCACACCTCCAATGGAGACTTACCCTTTGGTCATTACTCTTCCTTCAGTTTCCGGAGTATGTCTTCAGCTTGAAAAGCTCCTGACAGCACAAATCCACGCTGTGTTAGAGGTATGCTGCCTTTTAAGAAGACTAGAACCAGTTCAGACCAGTTCTGTGAGTCTCCGCCCATATAAATCCAAGAAAACATTTTCCAACGTGACCTTATTGTTCTAGTTGGTACCTATTTGTAAAGCTAATGTAGTGCCCAGATGCACGATAGGAGCCTCACTTTAGATAGCGATGTGTAGATTTTACGATTTTAAGAAGGGATCATTATGCAGAAATGTAGTCTGGGATTAGGTCCTTTGTTGCACTGGGGGGTCAAATGATTTGCTTAGGGTCACATTGGTGCTAAGCCAGCCATTGGGCTCGGGATTCTCGGGTCCAAGCCGAGCACTGTCATTACAAGACCATTGGTCCTCTCTCAGGGCGTAGTTCATGCACCAAAGGACTTACAAGTTTTTAGTGTGTGCTTGAAAGTGCCTAAATCTGGTGTTTAGGCACATAACACTGTGGTCACTGGGGCT